>NC_044302.2:61616391-61753891 GCF_004027225.2 Strigops habroptila | reverse complement strand
AGGAGGAGGTGGTGTGTGGTATCTTACAGGAGTGTTTTCAGTGCTAGTGCTGTCAAAGGACAGGACAACATCATGGCAATTTTTTTTATTTTTCTGTTTTGTTGGTTTGTTGGGTTTTTTGTGTTCAGTGTTGCAGGTCTTATTCTGGTCTTGTTTTGCATAGATTCTGATGAACTGGGCAGGAACATATACAGAATGGGGAGGAGACACCCCACAAAGCTATCTGTGCCCCACATGCCCTTTGCTCCACTTCCGACGTTTGTGTAGGTGAAGCAGGCTCAGGGGTCTTGCACCCTTGCAGTGCAAATGTGTCCTTTGACTCATCCAAATAAATGTGATCCTCATAGCTCTGCTGGCTACTTCATTTCCTTTTTTTTCCGCTGACTTGAATGACATATGCCTGAGGATCCTCTCTCAGGAGCCTGGCAAACTCTCCCACTCCCCACCCCCCATAGTCTAAATATATCTAGCTTTAATTAAAACTAAGGAGCTTTGCTAAATGAAGACGTTAAAAACCAAACAGTCTGGGTGTTTTTTCAGTTTAGCTCTTAGGGTTGCATCTGCTCTATCTCTTCTGGAAGAATTTTGAGCTCTTTTCACACAGGGCTCTCAGCACCACTTACTGGAATGTAGCTAGGCCTCTTATTGCCTCTAGTGACAGATGAGCATTTAGGTCATTTGGGTAGCAGTGAAGTACGGCCCTGATCCACATAGCATAAGTATTCTTTTCATACTTCGCTGATTTTATTCAACTTTGCTAGCCTGATTCAAATCGTGTGAAGTAAGAGGCAGATCTTTTACTGGGTTCAAAAGGAGTGAAATCCAGTTGTTCTGCGCATGTCACTAACAGCAGCTTTTGCCTTTTTTCTAGAGACGTGGATTAATAACCATCATGTAGGGACAGCTTACGAGTTTTTACTTGCAACTGTTACACCATAAAATAGTAGTAAATCTCTTCTCTTCTGTGGTTCTTTTGGTATGAGGATCTTAAAGTACTTGTAAATATTAAGATGTACTACTCTTTTACTTGAAAGATGGGGAAATCAGAGAACAATAGAATTAAATGACTTTCACAAGGTTGTTCAACAACAGGAGGAATAGAGTATCGAGCATCCAGATGCACAGAACTAGAGAGATGCTTCTTCCTGATGTTCTATGATTTTTGGTTTGTCTTCCATAAATGTGACTTCAGGTCTTCAGCTGTATATTTAACTTAGATCTGATATAGTAATTTCAAGATTGCTAGAAGAGTGGAAGAAAAAAGCCCAAGTTGCCACTAATTTTTAGAACACGGAATTCCACATTTTTGAGAATCATAATGAAATTTTTTCTTTCTTTAAATTTCTGAAAATTCAAATATCTGTTGGAGTTTCAGAAAGCCAATTCAAGTGATAGTAATTACTAGTTTTCCTAAAACATTTATAACAAAATCTTTGAGATTTTTCTGTACAAACAGGACTGGCATCCCTGCAATAATAAACTAATTCGCATGAATTAAAAAAAGGGAAAAAAAACCCCAATGTTAATAAAAACACAGTTGTGCTGGTTTTGGCTGAGCTAGAGTTAATTTTCTTCTTAGTGCTTAGTATGGGTGGACTAAGATTTTGATTTGTGCTGGAAACAGTGTTGATAATTCAGGGATGTTTTAATTACTGCTGAGCAATGCTTACACAGTGTCAAGGTCTTTTCTGCTCCTCTGACCAGTTGTCAACAAGCAGGCTGGGCATGCACAATGAGTTGGGAGGGGACACAGCTGGGATAGCTGAACCCAGCTGACCAAAGGGGTGTCCTAGACCGTATGACATCATGCTCAGCAACAAAAGCTGTGGGAAGAAGAAGGAGGGGGGCAGGTTTAGAGTTCTGGCATTTTGTCTTCCCAAGTAACTGCTACAGATGATGAAGCCCTGATTACCTGGAGGTTTCCAGACACCTGCCTGCCAATGGGAAGTAGTGAATGAATTCCTTGCTTTGTTCTGCTTGTGTGTGCAGCTTTTGCTTTACCTGTTAAACTGTCTTTATTTCAACCCATGAGTTCTTCCATCTTTATCCTCCTAACTCTCTGCCCCACCCCACTGGGGAGAGGTGAGCTAGTGGCTGCATGGTGTTTAGTTGCTTGCAGGGATAACACCAGGACAACAGAGAAACACTGTCATTGTCATTAAGTGGGAGTGTGCCAATTAGAGCCAATAAATGTCTGGCACAAATGGGGATCACTTTAACCTTGCCCATACGTGACTAGCTAAGTGAACATTTTGTATATGAATATTCACTCAATTTAAAAGACCTTTTTCACTTAAGCCAAACAGCTCCTCTCTCCAAAACACAATATCGTCATACATGCAGTACAAACATCCAAGGCAAAAGATGTTGTCTGAACATAAAAAATGAGTGTGTGAAATTAAGAAGTTATAAACCAGACCCTAAATCTACAGATCAGAAGGTAAGCCTAGAAAGCAAGAAGGCAAGTCAGGTAATTAAATTGGCCTGAAAGAATTAAAATAATTTGTTGAGAGTCAGGTTTAGTTTCTTCAAAAGGCTTTTTCATTTTCTACAAATCAAGATAGGTGAAAGTGTATCATTATATCATAGCCTATTTTTGTACATTGCATAATCTTAGTTCATCTGTCTACAAGTTTGGATTCACTTAAACTTCCTATCATCTCTTACAAATATATTGCCACTATCCTTTCAAAACAAAAATAACAGCCAATAAGCATCTTGATCCTATTTCTGTACTTTTCTGTTGATCCACTGATCATTAATTCGGTTAGAGTAAGGCTTCAGTCCCAGATTTTGCTCAATTTCTGTTTTCTCCATTAAATAAAATAGAGCTTTGTCAGCTTCTTTGACATTCTTTGGTAGAATTCAACCAAAATGATATTTTGCATAGTTACTATATGCTCAAAATAACTTCTGGGGGAGGGTATGTGTATGTGTATGCATAAGTGTGTGTTCATGTGTTTATAGATCTTGAGCATACTGAAGTCAGTTACTGACTGAAGTACTATTAGGATCGTTTATATATAAATACAGAAATACACATATAGATATTTTTGTGTGTATGCGTAAATGCAAAATAGTACACAGAAATTCTCATAATCTAATTGAAACTATTCACTTAAACTTTATAAATGAGTACATATGATTCTCTCGTATTTCTGAGGCTGGTTTTTAACTTTTTCATTTTAGCATACTCCCACAAATATAAACACATCTTGTTTAGTATCTACTGACTGCAGTTATCATAGAATCATAGAATAGTTAAGGTTGGAAAGGACCTGAAGATCATCTAGTTCCAACCCCCCTGACATGGGCAGGGACACCTTGCACTAAACCATGTTGCCCAAGGCTCTGTCCAACCCGGCCTTGAACACCGCCAGGGATGGAGCATTCACAACTTCCTTGAGCAACCCATTCCAGTGCCTCACCACCCTCACCGTAAAGAACTTCTTCCTCATATCTAATCTAAACTGTTTAAGTTTGAACCCATTACCCCTTGTCCTACCACTACATTACCTAAGAAAGAGTCCCTCACCAGCATCCTTATAGGCCCCCTTCAGATACTGAAAGGCTGCTATGAGGTCTCCACGCAGCCTTATCTATTCCAGGCTGAACAGCCACAACCTTCTCAGCCTGTCTTCACACGGGAGGTGCTCCAGCCCACTGGTCATCCTCGTGGCCCTCCTCTGGACTTGCTCCAACAGCTCCATGTCCTTTTTATGTTGAGGACACCAGAACTGTACACAATACTCCAAGTGGGGCCTCATGAGAGCAGAGTAGAGGGGCAGGATCACCTCCTTCGACCTGCTGGTCACGCTGCTTTTGATGCAGCCCAGGATACGGTTGGCTTTCTGGGCTGCAAGCACACACTGCCGGCTCATGTCAAGCTTCTCATCAGCCAACACTCCCAAGTCCTCCTCTGCAGGGCTGCTCTGAATCTCTTCTCTGCCCAACCTGTAGCTGTGCCTGGGATTACCCTGACCCAGGTGTAAACTTCATAAGGTTGGCATCGGCCCACCTCATGAGTGTGTCAAGGTCCCTCTGGATGGCATCCCTTCCCTCCAGCGTATCAACTGAACCACACAGCTTGGTGTCGTCAGCAAACTTGCTGAGGGCACACTCAATCCCACTGTCCATGTTGCCAACAAAGACATTGAACAAGACAGGTCCCAACACTGATCCCTGAGGGACACCACTCGTTACTGTTTTCCAACTGGACACTGAGCCGTTTACCACAAGTCTTTGCGTGCGGCCATCCAGCCAGTTCTTTATCCACTGAGTGGTCCATCTATCAAATTGATGTCTCTCCAATTTAGAGACAAGGATGTCATTTGGGACAGTGTTGAATGTTTTGCGCAAGTCCAGGTAGATGATGTCAACTGCTCTGCCCCTGTCCATCAGTTACCAATACAAAGCATAAAAGAATTTTTAGTGGTATAGTTTTCAGACTGTGTGACAGAAAAATGGTATTCTTTAAGTTAGATTTTAACTTTAATCGCAAATAGGTGTGCTCTGGTTTGATTAGAATTTAAGAAACTTACAGAGGTTTTCTCTGTTTCAAAGACTATCATCCGTCATCCTTTGCTCCCATCCCACCTCTCATCCCAAAGAAAATGTGTTTGGTTTTTTTTTTTGTCTTTTTTGTCATTTAGTCTATTTTTACTCTGTAGTTGACTTGCCACACCATCTGTCCCCACTGCTTTACAGTAGTGGCTGCTAGAGGTGTGTGGAGGGGTGGTTGTCAACATCAGTGCATAGGTATCTTTTGAAGGTGGTGAGGAGTGTATCCTGGAAGCTGTTTAGCAAATAGAGATTCTCATCGGGTTACTAAGTTAGCATGTTGAATGATCATCCCTCTGTATCACTACTAGCCAAGTATGCCAGTTATGAATACACCCACCACACCTGCTTTTGCAATACAGTAGGGGCTTATAGGAAGATTATCTTTGGGTTTTAATTTCTTTAGTTTCTTAATTTAGCCCTTTTGTCCTTCCAGATTCTCTTTCTCACAGCACATCTGGTACCATGATTAGAAACAGGCAACTAGCCATTTCTTGTGAATGTCATTCTTCACTTGCCATGTCCCTCTGTCATGGCCTGCTCCTATTAAAATCTTCTGCAAATAAGATTGCATCTGTAAGTACATTGCATTGCAGCCTACCAGGTCTGCCCTTCCTAGCCTGTGTGTGCATGGCCTGGTTGTTAATCAGGAAAATATTTGTTCAACGAAATGCATAACTGTGGACCTCAGAAACTGTGGGAGAACTCCTCGTGCCTCCAAAATCCAAATTTCTCACCGTCATGGCAGGAGGACTTTCCCTATTTTGACAACTGTAATTGATGATATTCTTTAGCTGTCATGTGCTCTTGAGCCTATTTCTTGCACAGATTAAGGCTGAAAGAAAGGGAAAAGGAGGAAAAAAACCAACCAGAAATGCTACTTAAAATATGCATACACCATTGCATATTTCGCATACACAGTACATTCTTTGTAAGGACAGTGTTTGTTATGTACAGCAGTTCCAAATCAGGGCCAGATCCTCTGAGACTGTACTTTTGTTATTTAACATTTTTAAGAAAGTATATTATCTGCAGGAATAAGGGGTGCTCCAACCCCTCATAGGTTTCTGGAAACTGTGCTGAAGAAAAGCTTTTAAGATCCTGATGCAGCCTGACACAGTCATGGAGACGGCACAGCTGCTACTCTGCCCGTCTGCCTCTCCTTCAGGAATCCATAGCAATCTTGGCCTTCATTTAAATCAACAAGAGTTTTGTCACTCACTTCAGTGGAGCCAGTATTTCACCCTGCAATTTGAAGTACTCTCTGCAGATGACAGGCAAGTAAAATGATTACCTCACTGTTCCCACTGCCTCTGTGTCATAAACTGTGCAGAGATTATCATCAGTGAAGTGCAGTACAGATGTTCCCTCCCTCATTCCTTCTCAGTCATCTTTCACCCTCCTCTGTCCCCTCTTTTTCCCTACAGTTCTGTTTTTTACTCTTCATTGCGTTTCTCTGGCATTCAGTAGCAGGAAGAGAAGCCCCTACATGGATGATTCATCAATCTTTGGCACTGGTTGAGACTACCATTATCGCTTATAAGAGTAAAACAGCTTTATAAATCAAGGGACAGTTTGAAATGAGGGAAGTTTATAAATACAATAAAATGTCTAATAATTATTCAAAAGGCTTGAAATTTATCCACTCTCAGTAAAGGTTCTCTCATTAGCCACTCCACATGACTACACCACTCATGAGTGAAAAGGTCACCTCCTATATCATGAATATAAATTGCAGGCTCTTTAATGTAGTTTTGATATGTTTCATATATAGAGTGAGAACGTGAGAGATGGGAACATGTCTCCTAAAAGCTATAATGCTCAGAAGTGAAGAATGTTGGAAATGCCTGACCTGATTTGTACCCATGTTAGGAGGAAGAGTGTGCACTTTTAATAATGCTACTTTCATTTGGAAATTGTTTATTATTCAACAGGATAAAGAAGAATCTTTAAACGAAATTAAAAAGTGGATATGTCCAGATCTTTCTGTACAGCTAAAAGCTGCTTTTGTGCAGCTGAAGAAAAAGAGAAAACAATTTTATCCAGCCAGAGGCCAGGATTCTGTTCTGAGTGCTGGTGTGACTCTGTTTCCTGGACATTAATCTGAGAGATTTTAGCTAGTTTCAGTAGTCTCATGTACACAGATGTTATGTTAAAAGGAAGGAAGTTCATATACCTAGGCAGCTCTGTATAGCCTGTAGCTGAAAAACACTGACGGGCTGAAGCTTTATTCTACTTTACCTTCATGCATCAACTATTTGGAGAAAGAAAACCCAAGACTACTTTTTCAGATGTTCATCATGGAGGAAGCGTTCTTTTAGTTTGATGCATTTCCTTCACAGTACATGTATGAACACACAAGGACTCCATCCACATTCCAGTGCATTTTTCTTCCCCAACACACATATTATGAATGCTGTACATACTTGCTTTCTGTGGTGGGTTGACCCTAGTTGGACACCAGGTGCCCACCAAAGCCACTTTATCACTCTCTCCTCAGAAGGACAGGGGAGAGAAAATATAATAAAATGTTTGTGGGTACAGATAAGGATGATCCACCAATTACTGTTATGGGCAAAACAGGCTTGGGGAAATTAGTTTAATTTATTACCAATCAAAATCCAAGTAGGAAAATGAGAAATAAAACTAAATCTTAAAAACACCTTTCCCCTACCTCTCTCTTCTTCCTGGGCTTTACTCCCAAATATTCTGTCTCCTCCCCCCAGACTGGCACAGAAGAATGAGGAGTGGGCATTGTGGTCAGCTCATCATACATTTTTTCTGCCACTCCTTCCTTTTCAGATGAGAACTCCTCACTCTCTTCCCCTGCTCCAGCGTGGGTCCCTTCCATGGGGTGAAATCCTTCAGGAACAGACTGCTCCAGTGTGGGTACCCTGCGGGGTCACAAGTCCTGCAGCAAACCTCCAGTGAGGGCTCCTGTCCCCAGGCATCCCCAGGTCCTGTCAGGAGCCTGCTACAGCTCTCCACAGGGTCACAACCTCCTTTGAATGCATCCTCTTGCTCCAGCGTGAGATCCTCCACCTGGGCTGCAAGTGTATATCTGCTCCACTGTGGACCTCCATGGGCTGCAGGGGGACAGCCTGCCACACGATAGTCTGCACCAAGGGCTGCAGAGGAATCTCTGCTCCTGTGCCTGGAGCACCTCCTGCACTCTCTCCGCACTGACCCTGGTGTCTGCAGAGCTGTTTTTCTCACATATTCTCATTCCTCTCATCTGACTGCTGCTGGTGTTGTGCAGTTTGTTCCCCCTTTCTTAAATATGTTATCCCTTAGGCACTAGCACTGCTGCTGATGGGCTCAGCTTTGGCCAGTGGAAGGTTCATCTTGGAGCCTGCTGGCATTGGCTCTGTTGGACATGGGGGAAGCTTCTAGCAGCTCCTCAAAGAAGCCAGTGCTGTATCTCCCCCACCACCACAACCTTGCCAGGCAAACCCAGTACACTTTCTTTTCTTTGAATTCATATATGCTATGCAATCAAACTAATACACTCCTCTCCATGACTGTGTCAGGCTGCATCAGGATCTTAAAAGCTTTTCTTCAGCACAGTTTCCAGAATGTAGGTTTGTGTATGCAAAATATCTGTTTTGTACATATACAGGAGGTCAGATGCTTCTGTAATGACAGACTTTAGCTCATATGCTGTGTAGTGTGTATGTATATATTTTTGTTTCGGAAATCATGGAAAAAAAACATCTCATTACTATTCCTTCTAGAAATTTTTAAACAATCCTACTGCTCAATACCTTTTCAAATGCAACATTTTACCCATGTCAGTAAGTACCTTTTACATTAACTGCTGAATTGTTGATAGTGCTGTTGGTAGTGGTTGATAGTCAAAAGCATCTTATGAAGAATATTGTTTGGGAAAAAGAAAATGAAAATTATTTAAAAAATGCAAAACAAATAAAGTCAAGCAGGAACACTTCCTCTGAAGAATCCTTTTAGATATGAAACTACTTGTTTATCTTGAACTGAATAATTATAAGTGCTAATAATTTTATCCGGCTGAAAAGAAGGTATCGTTGCACTGTCACTCAATATAAAGGAGGCAAGAAAGGTTTGAATTCTTGTGGGAGACAGGGAGACATTAGCAGCCATTACTTCTTTAAAAACAAAATAGCCAGCATTATCAATGACTGGATAACACTAGTAACTTTCCAGAAGAGCAGTAAGTGAAGAGGTACAAGATTTTTCTTACAAGACGTATGGAGGAGAGTAATATATTTTTTCTTGCCCCTTGGACCAGCTGCACCGCAAACATACAACCTGTAATGTATTACAGCTTCTTTGATTGTTCCCAAGTGAAATTTCCAAAATGGAAAATGATGTTGAGACCTTAATCTCTCATGCATTGTACAAAAAAGATCTTGTGACCTCAGAAGATATTTGACAAGTGAAGCTACATTCAGTCCCTAGCATATGTAAGTTGATGAAAAAAAAATATTTCTCTCATTAGTAGGACCATTATATATTGATTTTTTCCTTTAAAATTGTAGAAAGTGGTACCATATCGTTGTCATTTTAAATCAGAAAACAAGGTAATATGAACATATTTTCAACCATTATCAAGGCCCAAAGTTATTGTGGAAGAGTGGGATTGGAGGGCTTTTAAATGAAAATAGTGTGTTGGTAAAAGCAGGTAAAAAAAGAAAAAAAAAAGTGCGTGTGCATAAAACCCCTAGTCATAGAGTTGATTATCCACAGACTTGTTCCTTTCAGAAAATGTGTGATTTTGAGTCTGATTTAAGATAATGAAATGTGAAATGAGATGCTTCCTTGAAAGGCAGTGAAGTTCTACAGACCGAAGGTTAACGAATAAAAAAAACTTTAGGAAATATGTTTCCTAAGTAATTTACCAAACAAGAAAGTACACCTAAAACAAAATTAAGCTAGACCAAAAACCTATGGCAAGATCCTTCTGTGTTTTCAAAGGAATGGATATACAGTGGAATTTCCTCTATTTCTCTCAACACTCTTTCTTGGCATTGGCGAACCTTTCACTTCATGTTGCCAACCAAATGTTAGTTGTTCTTCTGCGTGGTAAGGATGATCTTCTTCTTTCCAGCATCTCAGCAGGATTTATTTTGGCAACTACACACAGAGAAACCATTCTCACAGCAAGAAAGAAATAGGCTTTTAAGTAAAATGCCCACACAACACGCTTTACAGAATGGCTCAAATTTAGTTTGAAGAGCTATCCAGACACCAGTTCAACCATCTTGTCAATATTTTTGGAACTCAGCTACAGCACTGCCAAGTACCATCAATGTCAAAAACAGTACTAATGTATCTTGACAAATTCTACAGTATCCCTATGACTATTTCAAACCATGTTTTGAAAAGCATACATTCAAGCAACCCCACACAGACCTAACTCCTTGCACTCAACATCCCAATTAAGTGGTGTTGATATGTTTTTTTCAGAGTGATGTATGTTTGATTGCTCTATAGCAATTGGCTGTAATGATTTAAAAGTCTCTGTTATTCAGACTAGGATGAAGATAAATAGTTTGTAGCAAATACTAGCCAAGTATTTCTGGTGTAAAAGCAAAATGGAAGGGGGATCAGCTGCCATGCTACCTCCATACAAGAGCTTATATTGATTGATACTTTTGGCAAGGAACAAAAATAATGATTCCACCTGCTGAGTTTCAATCCACAAAATCATGGAATGGGTGAGGTTGGAAGGGAGCTCTGAGTGTCATCATGTCCAACCTTCTAGAGAAGGTTGCTCAGAAAAGCACCCAGACAGCTTCTGAAGCTATCCAAGGGCAAGCTGGGCATTGGGTTCTCACCCTGGCACCATTCCACTGATGGCAGACAGAACAGCAACCTCCATACTCTCAATGGTCACTCTCCATTTGCAATGTGTGCAGAACACAGCCCTGGGCAGCTCACTGCCTCACTGTGCTTGTTGGAAAGCATGACCTACGCTAGATAGCTTTAAAAGTTTTAAAAAAGTTTTAAAAATTTCTTGAAGTTTTGGGAAAAATAAACAGCCTCTGGAAAGCATCTGCATGCTTATTGGATGCAACAGCAGGCAAAAAGCAAAGGTCGCCACACTGTCCTGATGATACGCTTGTAGGCTGCAGCTGCAGGGCTGGCTGGGCATGCCCCTGTGCTCAGTGGGGTTCACTTCCCAAAAGCACTGGATGTGGGAACCTGCTGGGAGGAGGGCTCCAGAGCTGCACTGTGCTTCTGTGCTCAGTGTCTCTCCACAGGCCCACTTCTGCCAGAGGAGGGGGTATCATCGGAGGCTGAGCTGTGTGGCTTGCCGGGCCGCTGTGGAGATCTACTCCAGACCCTCACTGTGACAATGTCCCTCCAGTAGCAGTTGCACAAGGGAAGCACGTGCTCCTTGTAGTTGTTGTCCCCTTGCACAGAGTGCAGGAGCAGGTAGAAAGGCTGCCTGCAGAGTGGGCAAAAATAGCTCTCCTCCTGGCCCAGGCCTTGATGCAGGCAAAGCAAAACTGGTGGAAACAGGCGGCCACATAGGCTTTGTCTTCAGTGTCTTCCAGGCAGACGGGGCACTGGGAGCATTCTGCTACCTCCTCTGGCCCTGCTTGTGGCAGGTGGCTTGTGCTGCTCTCCCTTGCAGCAGAGGCACTCTCTTGCAGATCTTCCTTGGTGCCCGTCACCATCTCCTGCCAAGAGAAACATGCCGAGTGCAGGAGCTTCTCTGGTGCTAAGAGTAGAATATCAATGAAAGGCCCAGAATGCTATGGGAGAGGGGAGACAGGAGCCTCCTGGAGGGTCTCCTTGGAGTCTGGAAAGCAGCAGCAAACAGCAGCAGCTGCCCTGTGGGCCAGCCAGCCCCAGGGTCTGCTCTGCACCCTTGCCTTCCCCAGACAGGCGGCTGTGCTCGATGGGGAGGTGGTGGTGGAACCTCCTGCCCAGGCACCAGAGGAAGGCAAACTTAGGCACAGGTCCCTGGCAGGGGAGCACGTGTGGCTCTGGGTGGGAGCTGGGGCAGAACAGAGAGATGTGAGGCTGGGCCAGGGTGTGCACCTATATCTGCCCTGGCTTGGAGGTTGGCTTCAGGGAGCGGGGAGGGATGGGACAGCTGAGGTTGGAAGGGACCTTTTGAGGTCACCATCTCCAATATACCTGCTTAAGCATGTTCGCATAGAGAAGGTTGCCCAGGACCCTGTCCAGATGGCTTTTGGTGGCTTCCTAGGACAGAGTCCACCAGCTCTTTGGGCAGCCTTTTACTGTGCGCTGTCACCCTCACAAAGAGTATGTACTCATGCTGACGGGGAACCTTCTGTGTTTCAGCTTGTGCCTGTTTCTTTTGCTATGTCTCTAGGTACCACTGGCCAGAGCCTGGCTCTGTCGCCTTTACACCCTGAGTTCCAGATATCAGGAGACCTTAATAAGGCCCTTCCCGGAGCCTTCTCTTCTCCAGGCTCAGCAGACCATGCTCTCTTCGCCTTTCCTCGTATGGGAGATGCTCCAGTCCCTTCCTCATCTTAGTCCAGCCCTTGGCTAGATGCTCTCCAGTAGATCCATGTCTGTCTTATAGTGGGAAGCCCAGAGGTGGGCACAGTACACCAGCGGTGGCCTCACCAGTTCTGGGGCGTGAGGAAAGATCACCCCCCTCAACCTGTGTGCAACACTTCCAGGTCTTTTTCTGCCAGGCTTCTTCCTATCTGTTCAGCCCCATCACATACTGGTGCACGCGGCTGTGCCTTTCCAGATGTGGACTGTGCATTTGCTTTGCTGAACTTCATTAAGTTCCTGTTTCCCTGTTGCTCCAACCTATTGTGGTGCTTCAGGTTTTTTCTCAATGGAAGGTAGGTTGCAAAAGCATTTTGCGTTGTGATTTAAGAATATAGATTAATTGATTTATTTCTCTAGGTAATAACCTGCAATACAGGCTTGAAGAGAGGTGAGAGGGAGTGACCTGGAAGCACTATTCTACTGAGTCTGATGGAAATAAAAGTTTGTTCTCAGCCAACCACATCCAAATTTACTGCCTTTTTTTCTCTGAGTTTGTTTCTGCTAGTCTCTACTGCACAAAATTTCTCTAAAACTCTTTGGTATGTACTAAAAGAGATCTTACTACGTGGTTATAATTAAGGGAAATCATGTGTACAGCAGTGATTTTTTTCTTGTAACACCAATCACCTCATGTATCTGGGGACCTCTAGTCACTCTTTAATTCGAGACCCATGTCTGGTCTCTCCTCTTGATCAAAAATTCCAGCTTCAAAGAAGCCTTTCTGGACCTAAGCATTGTAGATACTGATATGGTCCCAGGAATAAATGCAGATTTCAATGAATCTCTGCTTCTCTCTCAGAAAATCAGTTAATTGGAAAATTCCTGAGTAGCTGTACTTTCTCTTGTATTTAATGAGACTCTGACATTGATATTTATTCTAATGTTCTTTGAGGTAGGCACGTAAGTGTGTTATGAGAAGAACATGTTATTTCTGCAGTATGAAATAGCTTTGGAAAGTCATGTGTGTACTTACAATATTCATAGAATATGATGTTCAGTAGTTTACATAGTGTGTATGGATACAAAACATGTCATTGAATACAACAGAACATTAGAAACTAAGGGTGGGTGTTAAGATTGGAAATTATGTAATATATTTATGTCTATATAATCCTTTTTTTTTTCATTTTTTCTGTGAAAATTTTTCACCCATATAATATCAAACTTTGCTCCTTCTCCAGCCCTTTCTTTCCATGCTTTGATTTTTCTTCTCCTCCATGACTTCTTTCTGCCTCTCTTTCTGGCTTTATCTTGTGTTCTTGCTTCTGCTGTCACATTGTTTTGATGGACAGGACAGGGCTCTTCCTATGCAGCGATCAGAAGTGTTATTCTTCAGCCTTTTGGAAAGCCATGGCACACACAAGTGTGGGTGCAGTGAACTGAGCTTAATTAATGGAATTGCAGCTAACCTACTGACTTTCATAATGTAAAGTCACTGTTAGGAGACAAGATTTTCAAGTCAAAGAAGTCTTGTCATGTTAACATCCTAAAGCCCTATTTCTCCCTGGCATTTTATTTTCTTTCTTGCCCAGAAGAAGCAAACTATAAGCTGGTACGTAACACCTGGCAAAGGTTCATGAACTTAAATTTTTGGTTGTGTTTTTTACCTTCTGTTTCATGTGTTGACTTCTTGGGTTTCCCACCTCTGACAAATACTGCAGTGAATTTTCTAGTCTTCAGGTAGGTTACAGAATTGAACGCTCACAGAGACACAGTAGCTTTGCGTTCTGCTGTGGTTATTGTAGGGTTATGAGGGCCAGAGGAAATGTGACATATGGTTGAAAGGCACCTCTGGAATGCAAATATTTTGCCATTTCAGTATACCCTTATTCATGGGGTTGGCCAATTCCAGGTATGAAAAAGCACATGGTCTCTTTGTGTTAGAGAGACCAGGAAGAGCATGTCCTTGGTAAGCAGGAAGGTTGTTCCTTACCTGCACCATTGCAAGAAACTGACCAGAAATTTCAAAAGATTTTAGGAGAAATCACTGCAGTAGTATTAATTAGTGAAATATGTAAATAAAAATAAATCAGAGTATAAGGAAGCATTTTATTCTGTTGGTAACAAAAAAGTTAAAAGAATTTCAGAGTGTCTGTGTTTCAATATATTGACGAAACATTAAGGGAAGAAGGGAAAAAACCAGCTAGTAGCCATCTAGACTGTAAACTTTTTTCATTGCAGTACTTCAGTAAGTTCAAAGAGGCTGCCGTTTCTTGCATGTGTGATTAGCCAATTTCTAATCTGAGAGTTTGTTGAGAAAATCTGAATTGAGCAGTGAGATGAATTAGGATGTACTCTTTTCCTCTCACAGCACTGAGCTGACCTCTGGTTTTGCTTACTAAAATTATAACACAGGTGGGCTTCTGCATTTTTTAAAGGCTCTTGGAACAAGTCTGTCTTTCTTTTTTAAATCCTTGACTAGTAGCTGACAAGAAATTAAAAGATAAATAAATAATTAAACTCTGATCTTAAGTAATTTTTAGCCTAAAGCCTGATTGAGACACTTTGTTGATCTAGCTTCTTCAAGACCTGAAGGGAAGATTAAAAAAAAAGAGGGGGGGGGGGGGAGTAGGGGGTGTAAGAGTAGGGGTGGAAAGGAGGAAGGAAACCCTCTTGAATATCTTGAATAAATCCTCCAATCATCAGGTGTCATCTCTGGCACTAACATTTAGTAACTGATAATTGCTGCAACTAGAACCATTGAGCCTTGCAAATATTATCCAGTAAATTTTAATTAACACCCTGGGAACTGAAGAATTTTGGAACAAGCTCATGGGAGGCACTCCCCCAACCAGTGGCAAAGTGTGTTGAGTAATTTTAGATCAGCCTGCTTGTCAAAATGGATCAGTGTCATCTTGCCACTTATGCTGAAGAAAATGCACCTGCTTCTACATGGAAATAAGGTGCATTATCTGCCAATTTAGGCTGCTTATTTTCACTGCTGCCTGAGTTTGACAAGTGGGAAATCTGAATGCGTGGATTATTTATTCATAAACCAAGGGGATAGGGAAAGGTGAAAAAGGTCCATAGGTGAAAAAGAGTAATGTACTTGGTATTACAGGACCCACCACAAACCTCCTACATAAACATGTCATGGACTTCTAGAGAATCAAATATTCTTGCCTTGTATTTTTAATGTCAAAGGAAAACCTAGTCATCAAGAAATTTCAGTAGCATAAAATGACACTGTTAGCAGTGGAAAAGGCAGTATTTTAAAAGCCATAAATTTCCTTAATTAAAGAACTCCATAAGAAAGGTATAGACATTCAATATTAATAGAGTCCAATACTCTAAATATTCAAACTACACTAAATAACAATTTACTAGGTATACACAGTACGCCAACAATATCTAGCTCTGACTTTGCTTTCACTACTACAAAGTAATTCAATGGAAATCACTGAAATCAGAGCACCTGGATATAAATTAATCTCAAGGAAGAAAATAACATTATTGAAGTGAAATCATTAACTGCAGTTAACATCCATAGGTCCATTAAAGATAAAATCCATAAAAGTTTTCAGACTCTGGTATTGCATAAATTGCTCGCATAAGACAAACTAAAAACTCTCAAAAGTGTTCAGGACCTATCTAATACTGTTCCCTAATAAGAAAATTATAAGTCATCTTTAATTAAGGAATTAAGTCAATCTTGAGCTCTCAACATTTGTTCAAACTATTTTTTTTTCAAAAATTCTAGGTCTAGGAAAGGAAAGTAATTCAAACTTTTAATTTTCCTGTTACTCAAGCAGAGCTTTTTCTGATTGTTGTGTCCAGAGTCAGAACTTTATACACAAGGTGAGAAAGTTTTTCTTACAAGTTGGAGGGGCTTCATGCAGTTTTCACAGCTATTCATTCCCAGTTTCAGGCACAGCACAGGCATTCCTCAGGTCCTGGGTATGTGTCTGCTGTAATCTGTCTTGAAGGCTCACACCTATTGGGTATCCTGAGATATTTCAAATAGAAAATTCTGCAAATAAACGGCATCATAGAATCACAGAATGGTTTGGGTTGGAACAGACATGAAAGATGGTCTAGTTCCAATCCCTTGCGACAGGCAGGAACACCTTTCACTAGACTAAGTGGCTAAAAGCCCCATCCAACCTGGCCTTGAATGCTGCCAGGGATGGGGCAGCCAAAGCTTTTCTGGGCAGCCTGTGCCAGTGTCTCATCAGTAAAGAATTTGTTCCTTACATTTGGTCTAAATCTACCCTTTTTCAGTTTAAAACCGTTGACCCTTGTCCTCGTAAAAAGGGACCCTGTGTTGCCCTTGCAGAACCATGTCAGTGCTGTGCAGAGTGAAGAGGAAAGGCCCATCATGGTGGAATTGATGTTGGAGCTGAGTACAGCAGCCCAATCTGCTCACTGTATAACAACTAGTGCAACTGAGAAAAGGTGATGATTGATAGTAGCAGGTGACTCTCTTCTGAGAGGTACAGAGGGACCCATTTGCAGATCCAGCACACTCTCTAGAGAGTTGGGCTGCTTACCAGGGTCTTGTATCAGGGATGTCACTGGAAGACTATCAAGACTTGGATACAGTCCATGGACTATTATCCACTGCTGTTGTTTGATGTGGGCACCAGTGATATATCCAGGAGCAGCCTGAGAAGTGTCAGGAAGGACTATAGAGCCCTGGGAGCAGCTCTAAGGGACTCAGCAGAGCAGGTAGTTTTTTATCAATCATCCTGATCAAAAGGAAGGGGTTGGAAAGGGCCAGTCGAATCTGGCAAATCAGCCAATGGTTAAAGGACTGGTGCTGCAACGAGGAGTTTGGCTACTTAGACCTTGGGACTCTGAGAAATGTGGTCTACTAGGACACCATCTGTCAGAGAAGGGAAAAAGCATCTTTGGTCATGGGCTTGTCAAGCTGGTGAAGAGGATTTTAAATTAAAGTTGTTGGGAGAGAGGAACCTCAATCCATCCTACTCTACAGTTTGATGCCAGTGCCAGCAAGAGATGATCAGTGCCTGGAGAAAGATCACAGGTCACCAGAAGACTGCCTGAAGTGCAGCACAAAGGACTTCCAGCCACTCCAGCCAGTAAGTCAGCTACACTGGGGGCTCAACTTAAATATCACTATGCAAATGCAAGTAGCACAGGGAATAAACATCAGAAATTAGAGATCGTGCAGGGCTATGATCTTATCGGCATCATGGAGATGTGGTGGGATGGTTCCTATAACTGGAGCATTAGAATGGGTGGATACAGCTCTTCAGGAAGGACAAATATAGAAGATGAGGAGGGAGTGTCACCCTCGGTCAGTGACCAGCTGGAGTGCATGGAGCTCTTCCTGTGAATGGGTGAGGAGCTGATGGAGAGTTTATGGGTCAGGATTGAAAGGAGCGCAGTAAAGGTGACATTATAGTGAACGTCTACTGCAGACCACCCCAAACAGGAAGACTGAGTGGATGAGGCCCTCTACGAACAGATAGGTGCAGCCGCAGGTTCACAAGCCCTGGTCCTCATAGAGGACTTCAACCACCCTTGTATTTGTTGGAGAAACAACACCTCCAGGCATAAAGCAATTCAGGAGGTTCCTGGAATGCATTGGGGGTCTCTTTCTTCTCCAAATGACAGCAAATTCAACGAGGAGAGGGGTTATCCAGCTGGGTAGAGTACCATGAGATAAAGCTCTGGAGGAAAGAGGGGCCCAAGAAAGCTGGTTAATAGTCAAAGATCATTTCCAAAAAGCTCAGGTGTGCTGCATCCCAACAAAGAGGAAGTCTAGCAAAAAATAAAAACAACCCAGAAGGCCTACATGGATGAACAAGGAGCTTCTGGACAAAATCAAACAAAAAAAGGAAGCTGACAAAGAGTGGAAGCAAGGACAGGTAGCTTGTAAGGAATACAGAGAAATTTTCCAAGCAGTCAAGGATCAGGTTAGGATTGCTAAAGCTCTGACAGAATTAAATCTGTCCAGGGACATCAAGGGCCACAAAAAAAGTTTTTACAGGTACCTCAGTGATAAAAGCAAGACCGGAGAAAATGTGGGCCCTCTACAGAAGGAAATGGGAGACCTGGTTATCTGAGATATGGAGAAGGCTGAGGTATTTACCGATTTTTTTCCCTTGGTCTTCACAGGCAAGTGCTCCAGCCACACTGCCCAAGTCACAGAAGGCAGAGGCAGAGGCTGGGAGAATGAAGAACCACCCGCTGCAGGAAAAGATCAGGTTTGAGACCACATAAGGAACCTGAAGGTGCACAAGTCCATGGGACCTGAAGAGATACATCTGCAAGTCCTAATAGATAAAGCGGCTTAGCCATTATCCATCATATTTGAGAAGCTGTGGCAGTCCCATGAAGTTCCCACTGACTGGAAAAGGGGAAATATAACCCCTATTTTTAAAAAGGGAAAAAAGATCCTGGAAGGTACAGACCAGCCAGTCTCACCTCTGTGCCTGGCAACATCATGGAGATGATCCTGCTGGATCTTCCATCCTATGGTACATGGAAAATAAAGAGGTGATCAATGACAGCCAACATGGCTTCAGGGGAAGTCTTTCCCTCCTGCAGGTCCTTGATGTTGCAAGCTTCCATTCTTCTGTGTTATGACACTCCCTCCCCTTTATGTGTGTACCAGTGGGAGTGTTTTTGGCCATCTGGCTGTGCGTTCATTGCAGGCTGCACTCAGAACCAGCTGTCTAATTCCTTCTCAGCCTCCCTGATGTTACACAGCCTTCTCATCTTCTCTTGCAGCTGAGCCACGTGCTGCAGGAGGCCCTCTACCTGTGCATACCTTTTGCAGGCAGGTCTGATGCCTGCCCCTGCCCCCCGAGAAAGGTCTAGGAACTTCCTGCAGTCTGAAGTCTGCACTGCAGCCTCTCCTTCAGCAGCTTGATCTTGGTAGATGGCGTTGGCCACTGCTACTGCGGTAGGTGGTGCTAACTCCCAGCCAGAACTTCTGCAATAGTAGAAAAGCCTCCAGACTACTTCTTATTCATGGGCTCATTTCAAAGACATTCCACCTTGAAAAGTCCATTGTAGGGGGACAAAAGAAAATAAACCATGTTTTCTATTATGTTTTGGGATTCTAGAAGTAATCATAATTTAAATTACTCATGTAGATTATAGAGATCAAAGCATTTGAGAAGGTTAGGACCTGAATTTAATTTAGGCTGCAGGAGTAGAGAGTGGTCTTCAGAATGTCCTAAGAAAGTGAGGAAAGGAATTGGAAAAACTTTATCATATGTCATTCTAATTCACTTCGTTCAGGAGAAATCCCTGAAGGTTGAAGAGTGGCCAGCGTAATCCAATTATTAAGGAAAGTACCTAGAGCTATATGAGGAAATTACAGACCAGTTAGCTTAGCACGAATCGCAGCAAAAGTCTTTAGAAACTGTTTAGCATCTCTAGGGAAATTGCAAAAACATATTTTAATTAAGGTGCAGGAATTCTCAGGAAAGGTATAAAATGCTGAGGAATGCTGTGGTTGCAGAGTTTGCAATTTTTTACTATGCTTCATGTTGTTACACTTTTTTTCCAGTTTATTTATAGACATTTATGTGTTGCTTGTCACCATGGCACACAACCTGATGACTTGTTATGCTGAGCTTTCTCTGTAATCAATTAAACTATTTTCCCTTTTTAATATATATATATATATAAAAAAATGTGTAAATACTGTTATGGCAGCAGGTGTGGCTCTTAAATTTATTGGCTGGAATTATACCAATTATTTCTGCTCTTAAAGCAGATCATTTGGTGTAGACCCACTAGGTTGTCTTTCTCAGCTGACCTTATTGTCTCTCCTCCAGTACTGAAATTATTTGGTACTTTCAAGTGTAGATGGTACTTCTGATATAGTTGATACAGTTTCAAGTTGTCTTGGTTTGAAGACAGTGATACTAGGAAAAAAAAAAGGGGGGGCGAGGGGGAGAAAGTAGCAGAAGAAAAGCTAGGAGAAGAACTGTAAGTTGAAGGTGAAGGTGCAGGGCTCAGAGAAAGGATCGTCCCACATCTGCTGGACTATAGATTTACATATAAGTAGAGCTTGCTTTTGGAGGTGTCATTGTTGGTTGTTTTGAGACAAGTGCAGCACCTGTAACTCTTGAAAGACTGCAACAATGACATATATCTTTTCTTTTAAAGACTTTAAGGGCCTTTGGCACTAGTGATACTGATCACTGATTTCACTTATTTTTCTCTAGGGAAAAAACAAACAATAAGTTAATTAGCAATATTGCTAAACTTTTCTAGACATGGCAAAATATAGATGACTCCATGACAGAAAGATATTTTTTCAGACCACATAATGGCAAATTTCATACTAAAACAGATTTTAAATTTTTCCTTTGATACTTTGGAGAGTGAAATGATTTGCTTAGTTCATTTTTTCTTTTTTTGGAGGGAGGCTAGTAGGAATAAGTAGGAATAAGAAGAGCTGAATTCCGTAAGAGCTAAGATCTTCATACAAATCCCTCCTTAGGAGCCTTGTACTTTGTGAGATAACTTCATAGTCTTCATTTCATTCCTAGTCAGAAGGTATTGAGAATAAAGCCGAAGTTTCCTGTGACAGACGCAAATTTGACAGTTACTACCAATCTGATATTAAGCTATTGCACTTTTATAGGGGAGCTGAGCAGAAATGACAGGTGAGGTCAATCAATGGCAAAAAAGAACAGGAGCAGTGAAGAAGGAGTCCCTGCACACAAAGATTCTCCTTGTGAGACCATATCTTGTGTGATTATAGAATGGTTTGGGTTGAAGGGACCTTCAAAACTCATTTAGTTCCAACCCCCCCTGCCATGAACAGAGACACCTTCCACTAGACTAAGTGGCTAAAAGCCCCACCCAACCTGGCCTTGAACACTGACAGGAATGGGGCAGCCACAACTTCTCTGAACAACATGTGCCAGCACCTCACCACCCTCACTGTAAAGAGTTTCTTCCTTATATCTAATCTAAATCTACCCTCTTTCAGTTTAAAGCCATTATCCCTTGTTCTATCTGTACTTGCCCTTGTAAAAAGTCCTTCTCCAGATTTCCTGTAGGACCCTTTAGATACTGAAAAGCTGCAATCACTTTCTGATCACAGGAATCCTGTTGGTGTATGGAACAGAAAACTATCTATTTTGTACTGGATAAAATATGACCTCAGAATATTATTGTATTTTTAAAAAAATGCTTGTTCTAAAAATGAACGGTTATGTTATCCAATTCTTCTTCAAGTACAGGGAAATGAGCTACTCTCCCTAGAATTATCTTATCATGTTCTGAAGTAAATCTCAAAGCAAAGCAAATCTGTTAAATACATTTATTGCCATTCATTATTTTGAAAATTAATATAGGCTTCACTGAACATATGTCTTTTTGTCTCCAGATGAAGTTCTGTAAAAACTCTGTAAGGGAGAAAAATAAGCCAAATACACAGCTTAGGAACATAATGAGTTGGTGACAGTGACTCTCAAACATATCAACAATAAATGGCTGATTTAATTGCATTAATTCAATTTGTATACTCATTAATGCCTCAGTTAATTTTTAATTCATTGCCCCCCAAACTGACTTCTTCTCTGTCTTTCTCACAACCTCTTGGTGTTGGCTTCTCTGCTGCTAAAGCCAGGCCATCATAGTCACACGACTGAGCTAAATAACTAGTCTTGCACGAGGCTCCAAAGCAATTTACTTCCAACAGGGAACCTTAGAATAGGGGTGATCAGCTGGCTCTGAGTTCCACTTTCCCACATCTCCTAGTGAAGTTCACTGGCTCAGCATGGCTTCACTAAGGACAAGTCCTGCCTGACCAACCTAGTGGCCTTCTGAGATGGAATTACTACATCAGTGGACAAAGGAAGGACTATGGATGTGGTCTGTCTAGACTTCTGTAAAGCCTTTGGCATAGTCCCTCACATCCTTCTCTCTAAACTAGAGAGATATGGATTTGACGGGTGGACTGTTCAGTGGATGAAGAATTGGCTGGATGGTCACATCCAGAGGGTAGTGGTCGATGGCTCAATGTCTGGATGGACACCAATAACAAGTGGCATCCTCAGGGGTCTGTACTGGACCAGTACTGTTTAATATCTTCATCAATGACATAGACAGTGGGATTGAATGTGCTGTCAGCAAGTCTGCAGATGACACCAAGTGCAGTTGACACATCTGAAGGAAGGGAAATCATCCAGAGGGACTTGGACAGGCTCGAGAGGTGGGCCCATGAGAACCTTATGAGGTTCAACAGGGCCAAGTGCAAGATCCTGTCTGGGTTGGGGCAACTCCTGGTATCAATACAGGCTGGGGGATGAAGGGATTGGGAGTACCCCAGAGGAGAAGGACTTAGGAGTACTGGTGGATGAAATATTGGGTATTCATGACCTGGAAGTGTGCGCTTGCAGCCCAGAAGGCCAATAGTATCTTGGGCTGCATTCAAAGGAGCATGGCCAGCAGGACAAGGGAGATGATTCTGCCCCTCTACTCTGCTCTGGTGAGACCCCACCTGCAGTACTGCACCCAGCTCTGGGGTCCACAGTACAGGAAAGATATGGACCTGTTGGAGAGGGTCCAGAGAAGGGCCACAAAAATTATCAGGGGGATGGAGCACCTCTCCTGTGAGGCAAGGCTGAGAGTTGGGGTTGGAGAAGAGAAGACTCCAGGGAGAACTTATTGTGGTCTTTCAGTTTTTAAAAGGGGCCTATAAGAAAGACAGGAAAGACTTTTTAGGAGGGCCTGTTGTGATAGGATGAGGGGTGATGGTTTTAAACTAAAAGAGGGGAGATTCAGGCTGGATGTGAGGAAAACATTCTTTACAATGAAGGTGTTAAAAGACTGGCACAGGTTACCCAGAGAGATGGTAGATGCCCTATCCCTGAAGACATTCAAGGCCAGGCTGGATGTGTTTCTGGGCAACCCGATCTGTTGAAGACGTCCCTGCTCATTGCAGGGGTTTGGACTAGATGACCTTTGTCCTTTCAACCCCAAACTATTCAATGATTCTATGATTTCATGATTCTATGACTGTTCTCAGACTGTGACAACATTGCCTTTTCGTTCAGTTCTTTCTTTGGTGTATAATTGGAGGTAAAGGTGTCTCTTCAAGGCATCATAAGTTCTCTTGGAGGTCTGTGGCTCAGAACATGCAAGAATAGGATTCGATTCTGGTATTTGAGAAAAAAATATCATCATTCAACTGTTCTGAATTAAACATACTGTTCAGTGTTTTTCATTAGGCTTGTTACTACTGACATTGCCACAGATAAATGTCAATTGCAAACTGAGAGAAAAACAATCAACTTACAGCATATTGCTTTCAGGGAGCACATGACTTTAGACATTGAAAACAAGTCAGAAGAGAAATAACAGTGTAAACCCATGTTTCATTAATCCTCTACTAGCTGCAAGGCACACATGTGAAATTTGTTTCACTAGGGAAACTCTTACAAAAGCTGAAAGCCTGCCTGGAGAATCAGGTATTGTAGCAGTAAGAAAGTACAACCTTTTTTGCACTTTTGGGAATGTTTTGCACTGTTTGGGAATGTGTGCACATCACATGGTTTCAGAAAAAAGGTACTTCCAAGGCACTTCTTTTATTTAGGGTTTGTTTAGAAGCTGTGTTTTAAAATTTTAATAATAATTCTCATTTGAAGCAACTTACTGTTGGCAATGTAAAGAGTCTCTGATGTTACCAGACTTTTAAACGGTTGCGTCATGTCCACATTGGTCTCTAAATGGTTCTATATGATGTGTTAATTAGTGAATATTAATTACTGTTCATATTAAACACATTTATTTCTTCTCAACTAGGTCTTGAAACAAGATGGTTAGTGGAAAAAACAGTGCAACAAATCATAAAGTTATATTACTTACAGAATATCCATGCTAAAGATAACTAGAAAGCTACTTTCTCTAGTGCTCTTAACCTACCACCTTTCAAAATGAAAGTTATAGTCACAATGTGGGAAAAGCTACCCATGTACAAGTAATTTGAAGAGCCAGTTATTTAAACATAAGCATCTTTTGAAGATACTTTACAGCACAAAGGCACGAAAAAGGTCCATGAATTATATATACATGTGACAAAGATATATTACAACACATTGTTAAAAATTTTCATGTGACAAAGATATATTACAACACATTGTTAAAAATTTTCACTAGCTTCTACAGCAGCATGAACATTTAATACATTTTAAATCTTGTGCCCCTCCTTTTTCTAATGACTTGGTGTTAACCATAAAAAAAACAATGAGTTGGCATCAGTATTTTCTAGGAACAAATCATAATTTCAGAATCATAAACTTCTCCCTGCAAATATACTAGGGGAAAAAAAAAAAAAAAGCAAAGCAAAGCAATGTATATAAAATTAAAGATGCCAGGTTTTTTTTTTTTTAATTCTACATAAATGCAAACTAATTCTCCATTCTGCATGATTTTAAGGAACATTTTATAGCAGAAGTACATTATGTTGTATAAAAAATGAAAGTTTGGAATCCATAGAAAAGGAAGCAGATTTTGAACAAATTGAAACACGAATTTGGTTTACAATATTTAAAGTCTCTGTGAATTTACAATTATTTCAGGCAAAATAATTTATGAATTAACAATATCAGAAGTATTTTTCTATATTCTTAAATTACTTTTACTACAGATTAGAATGTTGATGATTCATCCTTTCTGTAAAAATATTTTCTAAAATTTAGCATTCAAGCTTTATTTTTGAACAGAAGCATTTCCTGTGATGCGTTTTCTTATTACATTTTTCACAAGCTCATTTAAAAGAAGAAACTTTCCAAAAAGGACCTCAAGGCTTGAGCATCAGAAGAAAGGCATACAAATTAGTACATATTTAAGTTTGTTGATAAATTGCTGCTTTTGTGACCAAACAGTAACTCATTTTCTATTCTTTTTTTGGTTTTGAACTTGAGAGAAAAGTAAATAAGCAGTTTTTAAAATAATTATAATCTATATTGATGGATAACATACATCAATTAACTGTCACTTCGAAGTTCAAATATAATTGTTCTATACCTATCTTCTCTCTTTACCATCAATCATTGCAGTATCTGGTCTTAAAGCTCTGTGTTTTAAGGAAATGAGAATAAAATTAATGATCGTGGAGGTTTAGAGACTGGCCCAAGGCTATGCAACAATTCAGCAGTAGTAAAACTGAGATGATTAGCCAGGTAGTCAGATTTCCTTTTAATTTAGACACAGTTGTACCTAAACATGCCCATTAATGAAAAATGTGTTTAACAAGGGTGCCTTTGAATTTGTTTTATCTGTAAAACAATAGCTGTAAAAACATAAAGAAAACATATTTCATCAAGCAGATAATACTGTAGCACAAAAGTGAACTGTTCTGCCTTTTTCTCTCTTCCTTGAGGATGAAGGGATTCATATGGAAGAAAATAAGTAGTTGTTCCAGGGATCGAAGGATTCTGGGTGGAGAAAGAACGTAAGCCACACACACACACACCAAACTGCTAAAAAGTTTATTACAAGATCTAAAATAGATATAAAATTCAGAGATATAACAAGCTAGAAAGAGAGATAACTAAAGGCTACCAAAAAATAGGTTAGGCACAGGTTCTTACCGACCTACACACTTGTCCAATGACCAAGACGCCAGCTCTGAGGTGCATCGTGAAGAGATGGGGTGGCAGGAACTACTTTAGTGGACATCCCTGCGGAGGTAACATCGACCTTAATGGTAATTGGATCTGCCTCCTTGTCTCTCTCGATCCCTGGACTTTTATACGTTAAAAAGTGAGGACTCATCCTGACTCAGGGTGCCAGCCTGTGCTAGGAAGAGTGGTCTTGTTGGCTCTTTTTTTCCCACGCACACTCATTCTGGCGCAGGGGGCCAGTCTGCACCAGGAGGAGTGACCTTGTTGGCTCTTTGCCGCGCACACTCATTCTAGATGAGAGGAGTGGTCCATCACGGACCAATTCCACAGTGTTAGACCCGTCTAACACAGTAGCAAAAAATAATTTCATCTCCTTCATATTCTCTGATAACTGTTGGGCAGTATCGTATTTGGATAACATCAAGGAAGGAAAAGAGTGAACAGAAGGGAGGCTTTTAATTTTTGAGATACAAAGGAAAAAGGTACTTTTGGAGGCAATCAGTTGGTATACAGAATAAAAACCCCAGAAGTTAAAAGACATTATTTAGGCCGGAGAGTTCTCAAGACTAGGTTTCAAAACATTTAGTTTGCTTTTCCACCAGCCTTGTATCTTGCTTGAGATGAAAGTAGCAACTTTATCAATTGACCTATTTTTTCATGAGAAACACCCAACTGCATCCAAAAACCAATCCTAAATCTAGGATGTACTAATTTAAGCAAATTCACATGACAATTTTTGACAAGTTTAGAATTGTAAAATTAGTGAAGTGTATATAAGCAGAACAGACTATTGCCAGTAAATTGGGACTCCATTAGCTGGGATATTCCTTTTTGAGGTGTACAACCCAGATTCAGGTGCTCAATTTTCTATGGTCTTATAGAACACATATGCCCTGCCATTTCACATATCAGGACTGGAAGAAATCATAATTTTTCAGAACCAAATGATTTTTGGTTTTGAATAATCATGTGGCGCATAGTAGAGTGGAAGAAGAAGAACTGACCTATTTTCATCCTGAAACGTCTGAGCTGGTTTTACATGAAATAAAAGACAAACTTTCAGACAACCTTGCAGTATGGGAATGCACTTTGCAATTCAACTCTACTTACATGGAGAGTTCACTGACTTTCAGAGAAATGGTGTCATCTGAGATCCTTAGGGCAGCGAGGAAGGTATACAGCTTGCTACCCTGGAATACAGGAGAGGAGATCTGTTTGGTGGTGTGCCAAGGGATAAAGCTCTGGAAGGAAGAGGAGCTCAAGAAAGCTGGTTAATATTCAAGGATTTCCTCCTCCTCTCAGGAGCCTGGGAGGAGTATAGAGAAATACGAGAGCAGCCAGGGATTAGGTTAGGAAAGCTAAAGCCCTGACAGAACTCAATCTGGCCAAGGACATTAAGGGTAACAAGAAAAATTTCTATAGGTACGTTGGGGATATAAGGAATATGAGAGAAAATGTAATAATCTGTCATTCTCATCAGAATGAATACTTGTAAGCCCTGGACTGCTTTCAACGTTGTTGCTAGAAAGTCTGGAGTTCTTTGTATGTGATACCTAAGTGCTTCAGGGGAAAACCCTTAAGACTTTCTGAGTAGTGCAGCTGACATGCTTTTACCATTTTCTATTGTGATAGTTAAGAGATTCTTCAAGGTGAAGGTGAATGTGCCTTCCACAATTGAGAGACCACAATATGAGCTGGACATAACGCTGTAAATAGGGAAAGGTTAAGATAACTCAAACGTCTGTTCACAGCTAGCAACAAAGGAGATGGAGTACAGGCTAAATGCACTGAGCAATTTGCTGATCACAGACTCATAGAATGTCTTAAGATGAAACAGACCCAGAAGAATCATCAAGTCCAACTCCCTCTCCTAACAGGAATATGTAACAGTAAATCATATGACTAATGATGTTCCTTGATGTTCCTTGAATTCTGACTGGCTTGGTGCTGTGACCACTTCCACTTGAGGTGATGACTTTGGGAGCCTGTTCCAGTGACCGACCACCCTCCCGGTGAAGAACCTTTTCCTAACGTCCAATCTGAACTTCCCCTGATGAATCTTCATTCAATTTCCTCAAGTCCTACTGATGGTCACTAGAGAGAAGAGATCAGCATCTTCCCCTCTGCTGCCCCTTTGAGGAAGTTGTAGACTGCAAGGGGGTCACCCCTTAGCCTTCTCTTCTCCAAGCCATATGACCTCAGCCACTGCTTTTAAGTCTTGCTCGTGAGGCCTTTCATCATCTAGGTTGCCCTCCTTTTTGTGGTTTGATGTCTTTTTTTCACTGGTATGCCCAAAACTGCACACAGTGCTTGAGGTGGGGCCACACCATAGCAGTGTAGAGTACAACAGTCACCTCTCTTGGCCGGCTAGCTATGCTGTGCTTGATACGCCACAGGACACAGTTGGCCCTTTTGGCGGTTAACTAATATTCAACTTGCCACCAACCTAAATCCCAAGATGTCTTTCTGCAGGCCTGCTCTCCAGCCTCTCATCCACCAGTTTGTACATATCACCATGATTACTCTGTTGCAGTGGAGAATCCTGCACTTGGTGGTGTTAAATTTCACACGGTTGGTGTTTGCTCAGCTCTCTAGTCTATCTAGATCTCTCTAACCTCAAGGGTAGAGCTCCTCCCAGTTTAGTATTGACAACCTTACTTAATATACATTTGATTCCTATGTTCAGATCATTCATAAAACATGAAGTACGGGCCCTAAAATTGAGCCCTGGGGAACCCCACTGGTGACTGGCCACCAGCCTGATGTACCCAATTTACTATACCTCTTTAAGCCCAAGACATCAACCAATTGCTCACCCAACGTATTATGGACGTGTTTAGCTCTAAGCTGGCCATAGTCCAGAAGGATACTGTGAGACACAATATCAGAAACTTTGCCAAAATCCAAACCCGCCAAATTACTTGTTTCCCTTGGTTGACTAGATGGGTGACCTTGTCATAAAAGGAAATTAAGCTGGTTAAGCAGAACTCTCCCCTCATGAACCCATACTGGCTATGACCAATGACTGAATTGTCTTTCAAGTGTTTTTCAATAACTTCCAGAATAAGCTTATCCATGTTTTTTCCAGGCACTGAAGTGAGACTGACAGAACTATAATTGTCAGGGTCTTCATTCTTTCCCTTGGACATTGAGAGAGTATTTGCCAGCTTCCAGTCAACTGAAACCTCTTCAGACTCTCCAGACCATTGAAAAATAATGGAGAGAGGTCACACAATAATATCGGAGTCCCATAGACTTTTGCAGTGCATCTAGCTGAAGCAGCAAGTCTCGAACAAGTTTGGAATCGACTGGGAGTTTATCATCTCCCCAGCCACAGTCTTCCAACACAGGGCTCCAGAGGTCCCTGGTCCAGATCATCAATGTTAAAGACAGAGGCAAAGGCAGCAGTAAATGTCTCTGCTTTGTCTACACCCCCATTTGTGAGGTGACTGACCTCATCAAGTGATGGACCAATGTTATTTCTGATCCCCCTTTTGTTGTTAAAATATTTTAAAAAGCCTTTTTGTTATCCTTCACAGTGCTGGCCAGTTTGAATGCTAATTGAGCTTTGGTTCCATTTTCTCCCTACAGTGGTGAACAGATTCTCTGTAGTCCTTCTGTATTACATGTCCTTGCTCCCAGTGTCCATACACTCCTCCTTTCTACCTTAATTCTGAAAGATTCCTGCTCAACCAAGCCAGCCTTCTGCCACACTTTTTTGACTTTCAACATTTTGGAATTGCCTGCTCCTGCGCTCTTAAGAGAGTGTGCTCCTGAGTAGCCAGCATTCATGGACCCCAATATCTTCAAAAGCAAATTCCCAGGGATCCTTACAGTTAGCTCCCGCAGCAGCCCAAAGTTTTGTCTCTCCATATCTAAGGTTGAATTGTTGCTGGCAGTTTTTCTCCTATCACCAACAATTTGAAACTCAACAACTTCATGCTCACTGTCCCCGAGGTAGCCCCCAGTCACCACTTCACCCATGAGCCCCTCTCTGCTTACAAACACCAAACATGGGAAGGCACGTTTCCTAGATATCAGGGCAGATATAGAAACTCTCACTACCTGCCTCAGAAAAGATTCCTGAAAATAAGCTGTCTCTAATCCCTCTCCTAAAGGGAAAAAACACCTTTAATTGATAGACTAAATATGTTTATACTCAACAGTGGCCTTTTAAATGGAAATTTTGCAGCACATTTGCTACTATATCTAAAAGACTTCTCACTGTTAAGAATATATGCTATAAATTTAATTACTCTAAGGAATGGAATTAGTCATTATTATTATGTATATATACACAACAATATATTTCTTTACCTTGAGATTTTGTGTTTCCAGAGGATGACACTCTATCTACTGTAAAGGTAAGCAACAATTCCATAGCTATTAATCTTACATTACAAATCCATAAATAATAGAAAAAAGAAAAAAGTTTTGCCAGTTTCTCCATCCTCATTAATCTTTAGAGGTCTTAGATCTGCTCTTTACCTTTAACCCTGCATCTTCTTTTAAGGCTCATGTTCTCAGAAATAGTAGCTTTGTGTTGTACATTAGGATTTTAGTTCACAACATAAACATGGTTTTAAAACAGATCTCCTAATCTTTCCACTGGCTTTGTTTCAGTGTTGGACCATGTGAACTGTGTTACTTTTCTACGAAATCAAATCAGAAGTGTGCCAAATATGCTTCAAGTGCTATTGACTGTTCATCTCACAGAATGAGACTATAACTAATCTGAAACAATTCCCTGCAAAAAATTTATGGTGTGGATGTTGAGTTCTTGCTGTAGAGAGCTGCTGCTGTAATGCTGCACTACTTGCTAATGTTGGTAGAGCCTTTTACTCACAAATGCCTTCAGTGGATGGAAACAGAGAGTCATACCTAGTTAATGCCAGCCACTCAAATTTTCCTTGGTGTATTAGCCATATACCTGCCATATTGTCAAAGCTCATTTTAAAAATAAAATGAAAATATTTTAAAACAAAAAAAGAAAACACATTCTTTTAAAATCTCTACTTTCAGATTCTAATAATATGTTAAGCTGTTCCATCTCTGAAGTGCCACATCTTATATCTCCCTATGTTTCTGTCTGTTTCAGAATGAAAGATTCTTAGTGTATAGCTTCTTTTCCAATTACTTTATACTTCTAGTTGTACCATGCTTCCAATTAGTGAAAAATAGGCTTCTGAAGATTAATCTTCAGAGAAGAGACAAGGAGTCCATCCTCCAAGGGACTACACTTGCATGCAACTTATGTCAACAGGGATATGTTTAGGCCTAGGGGGCTCCACATATGAAGACTAGAAATCTTCACTATCACTTCACCATCACTTGGAGCTTCAATTTCATACTGAGCCAGCCTGAGGCCCACACCCAGTCTGTGTAGGCATGAGAAAACCAGGAGTTCAGGACCCAAAATGAAATGTAACTCTCTGGAGATGAATAACTGTGACTTGTGACCAGTTTGGTTGTAATATATGTAAGAGCTTTCAACCAAACTGTATCAGTGAGAACAGAGAGTAAAATCTGACACTGGTTTCTCAATGCAGTGTTAGAGTGAGACTTGAATTTGAATGTTCTGTCAAAGAAAAGCTAAAAGGATGGCCAGGATTAACACAGTTGGTAATCTCAGCTGCTTGTCATCCCCTGTACAGTTGGAGCACATACTGTATGGAACTTAGTACTGACAGAACCGCTGTGATTGACAAGAGAATTGCTCTGTCTTCTGGAAATGTACAACATAGAAGGCTTTTCCAGATGAATTATTCATTCAAAGCTTCCACCAACAAGAAACAAGTTGCCTTTGATTCAGGCAGGATTGTGATGAGTGGGATGGTGTTGATAATATTGAACAGAGAGAGGTGTGATGATAATCAGCCTGAAAGGAGTGTGAGGACTGCATCTGCTAAATAAATTCAAAGCTACTTAAAAAACCTACCAAAAAATACACACAATGGGAAAATGTAAAACAGTTGAGAAAAATATGTTTAAAAGTGATGTCAGTAAGCTTACAGTATGTGTTACGAGGAAGAATGAAAAATTCTAAAATATGATCTTAAAATAAAAAAAATTGATACTTTAAAGTAATAACATTTTTAATTGAATTTAGAATTAGAGAACCTTTATCCCCCTTCTGTTGAGATATTTCAAAGTAAAGAAAATGTTTTCCCACCCTCAAAAAAATAACTCATAACTGTTCATTTCATCTCAACAATGGCCAAGAAGCAATACAATAGTTTGTTTACAGAAAAGCAATGCATTTTATTTCTTTAGTCCCCAGTTCAAGAAACACTGTTGTCTATCCCTTTTCAGCAAAGTGATACCAAGCATCAATTTTGAATGCTAATTCTGAGATACCTTTTCCAGGAGAAGCTGAATCATATTATAATATAGGGCAACCACTGTTCTGCATTTCCAAAAGGAGCACATCACATATTTTATTAGTTGGGAAAGACAAGAATCCAACTTGCAGCTTGGATAGATGAAAAATCTTAGAATCTAATCTGTGTCACAGAATGAAATGAAACATTTATCTGTCACACAGCACCAGCCAGACAGCTCCAGATACACTTTGAAACCTCCTTTATGGAAAACAAATTTTTCACAGGAAGCCACAATCAATCTCTTCCAGAGTGGGAATATCTGGCTTTGTCAGCCTACCTGGAACACAGAGGAATTTAAATTTGCTGAAACTTTATGGCTGTGTTAGAATAAAACAGTTTATTTTTCTACACAGTTTTAATGGGAAAGAAATACTGAAATTCTGCATAGTACATGATAATATTTGCTATGTATCTTCACATTCTTTTCACCAGTGGGAATATGAAGATATGGCCATACATCTAACGAAATTTTTGAGATCTCATTGCTATTACAAAATTTCTACCATGAAATGAACAAAAAATCTGTTCTATCCGAGAAGGTGCTACACAGTTTATATTCTTCAGTACACAAGACTGCAGAGGAAAGAGACATTAACATCTATTTTTTATCTGGAAATCACAAAAAATATGTACTTGCATGAGGCAAGATTTTGCCTTATAAATTTAAATATCTAGTTCGTGCTAGTTGCCTAGGTACTCTGTATAGGCAAAAAGAAAACTAAGGTATCTGACATACCAGAAATAACTCTTTCCATGCAAAAACTCATGTTTTACTCAGGTAGGAAGAAGTGTGCTATTTGAAATTCTTGTATCTGTCTAAAAAATACAGACAAAGTTCAGAAGATTAGCAAAGTGGAATTTGCTTAAACACGGACTTGAAAGTATGCATTAATTTCTTTTTCTTATGGATGTTGAATATTTTTATAAATATTTTTTTGTAATATGTTGTTGATGTATGCTATATTAACATGAACAAAACAAATTGGTCTAGATTGTTTGTTGCTTTAAACAGAGCGATAGAAGTTTGAGAATTACGGTCCCCACATTAACTCTGGTTTTGATTGTCTGAAGACTAAACAGTATTAAAAACAGAAACTCTTGAAGGTGGGCTGATATTTTTAAAGGGCAGCAAAGCCCTTTAAATGCAAAGCCAAAAAATGCAGAAAGACAAAGACATCTTTACTCATACTGAGTATCAAAGTAAAGTTTGTAGTATCACAAAATCATAGAATGAATCATAGAATGGTTAAGGTTGGAAAGGACCTTAAGATCACTTAGTTCCAATCCCACTGACATGGGCAGGGATGCCTTACACTAGACCATGTCGCCCAAGGCTCTGTCCAGCCTGGCGTTGAACACTGCCAGGGATGGAGCATTTACCACTTCTTTGGGCAACCTTTTCCAGTGCCTCACCACCTTCACAGTAAAGAACTTCTTCCTTATACCTAACCTGAACTACCCTTGTTTAAGTTAAACCCATTACCCCTAGTCCTGTTGCTACAGTCCCTGATGAAGAGTCCCTCTCCAGCACCCTTGTAGGCTCTCTTCAGATATTGGAAGGCTGCTATGATGTCTCCACGCAGCCTTCTCTTCTCCAGGCTGAACAGCCCCAACTTTCTCAGCCTGTCTTCCTATGGGAGGTGCTCCAGCCCACTGGTCATCCTCGTGGCCCTCTTCTGGACTCGCTCCAACAGTTCCATGTCCTTCTTACGTTGAGGACACCAGAACTCCAAGTGGGGCGCTCTTCTGGACTCGCTCCAACAGTTCCATGTCCTTCTTACGTTGAGGACACCAGAACTCCAAGTGGGGCCTCATGAGAGCAGAGTAGAGGGACAGGATCACCTCCTTTGACCTGCTGGTCACACTTCTTTTGATGCAGCCCAGTATAAGGCTTTCTGGACCACAAGCACACGCTTCCAGCTCATGTTGAGGTTTTTGTCAAACAACATCCCAAGTCCTTATCCTCAGGGCTGCTCTCCACCCATTCTCCACCCAACCTGTAGCTGTGCTTGTTCTTGCCCCAACCCAGGTGCAGGACCTTGCACTCGACCTTATTGAACTTCACGAGGTTTGCACAGGCCCACCTCTCAAGCCTGTCAAAGTCCCTCTGGATGGCATCCCTTCCCTCCAGCATGTTGACCACACCACACAGCTTGGTGTCGTTGGCAAAGATGCTGAGGGTGCACTTGATCTAACTGCCCATGTCACTGACAAAGATGTTGAGCAGGATTGCTCCCAATACCGACCACTGAGGGACACCATGTGTTACCCGTCTTCGACTGGACACTGAGCTGTTGACCACAATTTGCTGCATGTAGCCATCCAGCCAATTCTTTATCCACCAGTTAGACTCTTTAAAAATGACAAACATATTACTACTCAACAGAAGACTTCTGGCTTTCACCCAATGTGCATTCTGGGTAGTGATGATGATACCTAACATTCTATATTTATCACATATACATAGCCTGATTTTCAGCCATACTATCTGATTCACTAAAATGATTTCACTGGAAACAGTGCCAAGAACAGCACATTTGAAATCTTGACCATTTGTTTATACACCTAAATACGAATTTCAGGTGTAGAAATTTGAAAGTCCAAAGACTTCTCTTCACAATTAACTGAGAAACAAAGTTTACAAGAAAATCTGTTAAAACAAAGATAAACATGATGTTTAAATTATCATCAGCCAGTCATCTAAAATATGTTGTTAAAATATGGTCATAGCTTTTTAAAGTAGTTTCTTAGTACAAATGTTTTCATTATTTGATGGTCTAGGTTTTAGTGTTCAGTTTTGAAAGTTTGGTGATGGTAAGTTTCTTGAAAAGTGATCTGTCAAAGGCTTTGATCCTGTGAACACGTGAAGCCTTAATGATGTTTGTAAGGCCTCAACTCCATAAAACGTAACACATCAAAACTACTGTATAGACCAGTGTAGCAAAACAGAGAAATCCAAATTGTTCCTAATAAAAAGCACTGTGAATACTTTCAGTGGTAATATGAGAAGTATAGAAATTAAGAATTAGATATCTTTTCAGCTCTTGGCCAACTTAAATATGAAAGAATATAAACCCAAATGTTTAGTACAATGGAAAATTTAGAACAGGTTGATAATACTACATTTTGGATTTGAAGCTGTTGTATGGATTCCATTATATTTGCTCTAATTTCTCCATGTCCTGGTTTCAGATGGGGTAAAGTTAACTTTTTTCTTAGTATCTGGTTTTGGATCTGTGCTGCGTTTTGGATTTAGTATGGGAATAATGTTGGTAACCCACTGATGTTTTAATTGTTGTTAATTAGTACTTACTCTAATACGCTCTGGTCAGATCTGTCATCTCAACACTTCATGCCCCATGTTGGTCTGAGTTTAAGCCGTAACAGTCTTTTTGTAAACCCAAAACAGAGCTTATAACTCTATTTGAATTCTCTATTGTTTATATAGACTTCTGTGCTTTAGAAGGCTAATTTAGATGAGGTCCATGAATGATCACATATAATAGAAAGACAGAACACCGAATTTGGAACTTCACTTTGTACAATCAGCACAGTACAGAAGGCTCTACTGTGAAATTTATCTTTCCTTGTATGACAAATGGCAGTTCATTTGTTTCTATATGTAAAAGTGATTCACTAACTATTTCAAAGATAGGTAAAAGAAAAATTCCTCCTAAACTGAATTTCAAGAAATTACTTTATTTCAAAAAACTTTAACTATTGCTGTGGTTTATAAGGTTATATTCCCTTTGTTCAGAATACTGTTTGTTTTGACTGTATGTGGTTTATCCACCTGTACTCATTAACCATTTACCTGCATGTAAATTCCATACTACCTGCATTAGTATGGAACACATACATTCATACCTGTACTGAAGGTCTGGATAAACAACAAAAGAAAAATGGTTCTTATTTCTCTATATTCTTCTCTAACAACAGATTAGTTCCATTTAATTTAGATAAGCGTGACAAAGAATGTAACTTGCCATTGCTCTAGTACTCACAGAATATGAATTTGCATATAACATCATTTCTAACATGTAACCCCAGTCCTGCATTTTCAAGAGATCATTTCCCTGGGAATCACTAGGAGTACTTAGTTAACAATGTGCTATCAGGTGACTGAGCAAACTGAGATTTGCAAATGAATTATGATTTTAATGAGACTAGAAGTGTGGAAGCTAAGTACACTTTTCCATTACTTTGTTTCAGTAAACTCACTTGCTATGCATGTATGGCATTACACTGCTGCCCTAGCACTGGGAAATGTAAACAACTGATTTGTTTGCAATATATTACAGCATTTATAATAATGGTGCTTTTTCCCTGCTTTTTAAAAAAAAAAAAAAAAAGAAAAAAAAAAAGGGGGAATGATTCATATTTCTCAATTTATCTGTCAGAGTACGTAACTTAAAATGTTCTATACAATGACATTGACTAAAAATTATTACTAGTGAGATTATCTTTTCCTTTAAAAAAGCAGTTTCAACATTACAATTTTTTCCCAGTTAATACCTCTATTTCTGTGTCCCAAATGATTTATTTTTACTCTGATTTATTTTGTTCTTGGATTTACAGATGTTTTATGATTTAACAGTTTTGCTATTTATGTTTTTCACCTTAAATTTTCAAAATTATAGGCATTATAAACAACTTTTCTAGAAATCCGTGTTCTCAGACCTAGGACATATGGTAAAGACACATTTTCTTCCACTGTTATTCCTTAATAGGTTTAAACCTCAGTCAGGAAGAAAAAAAGTATGTCTTTTTAACTAATACCATGTCATCTCTTTAATCATGCTGATCCTGAATAATTCACCCACTGTGGAAGTTGCAGGGTGAGGATCTATAGCTCTGTCTCTCACTGGGGGGAGTTTATTATTACTGAGTCTGACAGCAGAAAGCCCTGGCAGGTTAATTGCTGCAGCAAGACTAGCTGGAAGTTTGCTGTTGATATATAGTGACTAAAGGGAGTGAAGGAGATTGACTATGCCTGTTACAGCACAAATGTCTTCATGCACCTCAGGTTCCTTCAAAAGATACGAGAAATAAATGTTCGCTGTTCATTTTCTGTCTGCACAATACAAACAGCCTCAGGCTCAACATGGCAACCACAGCATACAGAATATATATAAAAAAGAGGAAATTTGCAAATTAACATTATTATAAACATTCCTGCCTGAAAGTGCTGAAAATCAATTTTAATATAGTTTGCATTTTAATGAGGTGCCAAAGAGATAAATCACTTGTGTTTGAGGAACACTTGGCTGGCAATGATGTTTTCTGAGCATATTGTGCCTTAACTCATATTAGATTAAGTAAAACCAGTGTTAATTGAAGGCATGGGAAATGTTACTGCTAGTTAATGAAATAAACGTTTCTGGTTATATAGAGTTGTTAATCTAACTCAGACAGACATTCCCAGGAACAGCTGCCCCCTTACCCCTTCAAAAACAGAACAGTACTTGAAACTACTGAAAAGGGACATCATCCTTCCAAAACAGGATTAATTTTTTTCAGGGCTTGTTAAGACATTCTCAAATAATTTATCTTTATGGATTATAATGATATGGAGTCACTGAAGATACAAAAATACTCAGCATGCTTCTGCAAAAAAACAAATCTCAATTTTTCCCATAAGAATGTATGCTGCTAGTGTTTCTTTTAAAGTATTTCAAGAGAATAATTAATCAATAACTGTTTCTCTCTTCAAATAAAATTCCTTTTGTGAGAAGGAAGTATATTTTCCATGGTGCTTTTAGAGGGCATCTTTGCAGTGTGCTTTCCCAGGAGTCCAGAAAGCTGACCTCTCTCCACTTGTTTGTAGTTTTCCTTAACTGCACTTCACTGCCCTGCAGATCAGCTCTGTTCTTTATTGTGGTAATGAAAACTACCAAGGAACTTTATTTTCTGGAGGTATAGCAATAAGAAATATCAACTCTTAAATGTTACATCATTATGCAAAACTTAAAACATGGCCCAGTTTCTCTTCTGTTTACAACACTTGTGTACCAATGTGACTCTATTCACTTCCACAGGGTTTTTAATCTTATAGTCAATTAAAGGAAAAGAGTCAAATATACCTTAAAGAACAAGGTGCAGTTACTTATTTCCACAGAAAAGCTGGAGACACTGTGCTGCATTTTGGAGTTCCACAGAGCAGAATAGAAACTGGTTTTCAGAGGTCATTTGGCAGGTACAGGGTCACATACAAAAACTTAACTGTTGAGTCTCTTGCAATTGACATGCAAGCTATTTTTAAATATTTGCTTTTAAACACAGTAAATTAATTGTTAATCATGACATATGTGCCATTTGCCGCAATCTTACAATTTAATCCATTGAAAACATGTAAATTAAAAAAAGTGTTGTGTACACTAGAAACTAGGAATGTGAGAGGAAGGTCTAGTTGCATGCAATATGGAGTCTGCCTTGGAAAAAGTATTTAATTTTGTGTTACTAGTGGGGAAATAGTTTAGGAAAAAGTTTAATAACTTTGCTGACCCTCTGTAAGCTGTATACTAGCTTTGTCTACCTCTACCCAGACCAACAGTTTTAATAACCCTACTTTCTTTTCTGAGTGGAATATCATGTATTTTTAGTGTTTAATTTACATGTATCTTCTTGAACACTCTTCAGGACTCTCTTCAGGACTTCTCTCATTTCCCATTCCGGTGGTGTGATATTGGAGAGGAGGGAAAGGGTAGTCAATCCTTTCACCTGTGCCAGAATGAAATCACTTCTCTATTTTGAGCAACTGATAGTGTGAGGCTTTTAAAAGGATAAGAAGGTAACATGGGTGACTGTTGAAGTTACAGAGGTTGCAATACAGTGCCACAGGCTTTTAGTGCAATTGTCTTTCAGTTTATTATGTCCATTTTTTTGTTGATGCAGAGTCAGTGTTAAAAATGTCATTATTCATCTTTGTGTTCTGCAACTTTATCACTATCAGAACAGAAACAGGTTAGATGTCACATTTCTTATAATGAAGCCATCATGAGATGGCTTAAAACATTCTTTAAAGCTCTTTCTTCAGCTTGTACTGGTAAAACCCTTACACCAATTTTTACATTATCAAAATGCTTATTACATTAGCATGCTGAATACAGTTTTGATGTTCACAAGAGCACTACGCTTCAGCTCTGCATATTGTAAATAATATAAACACATGTATGAAGAAGAGGAAGGTATAAGTATGGCTTCTGCAAATGGGAGAATCAGTCCCTTTAAAATATCACAGTCAATGTTAATTATAATAATACTGTTACTAACAAAACAAAATGGTTGCACTAGATAACATGCACTAAGCTTGATATAAATTTGACAAATTAAGATGTGATGTCCTAACTCACCTCATTTTCCCACTGAAATTTTACGAATTTCAGAGACTTCAATATTTCTGGTTTATGATAAACTAGTTTCTTTGTATGTAGGAACAGAAAAATATTGGAAAAATTTTACGTGAGAAACAGCATCAGAAATATTCAGAGACATACATGACAGCTGAATTTCTTTTTATCTCATAACTGGGTTACAGTTTATGGGGCCCACAAACTATCTTTCTTCACTCTGTCCTTATCTTTTGTTTCTAGGGCATTCTGGAGGGCATCGGAATGTTACTGATCATTATATAACAATTTAATATCTATTTCCCAATGCTCTGGACTGCTATAAGGGCATATACCTCTGTGTTCTTTCACAAGTAAGAAACATACCTGCTTCCCCAAATGCTTGAATCTCTTCTCCCAGTCTTCTATGATAAAACTATATATATTGCTCCTATGTAAAAATTTGTGCCCCAAAACTTCATTTCCGTAACAGATATGACACTTGTACTTGACAATGTTGTAGGAATTAAAATTTTAAGTTACACATATGAGATGTTTAGGGAATAACTAGAATATCTATGTAATACAGAAGTAATTGTATCATGCATTTTTTATTAAAAATCCCATGCTTTTTTAAAAAAATATGCCATGTAAAATACCCCAGTAACTCAAAAATCAAATTTTAATGATTTTCTCAGATCAGCGACCTATCAAAATAATGTAAATTTACAGCACCTAAACACTGCTCACAGACAGCCAGATGTGATATTGTAATTTAATCCATATAATTGAAAAATTGTGTAAGTCAAAGGGAAAAATAACACCTAGCAAAGAATAAAAGCACACTATTCTATGTGTTCATAACTATAGTTCATAATGTACACATATATTCATGAGCTCAGTTTATTTGTTTATAATGGGTAAAAAAAAATAAATCCAGATTTCATTGAGTTAAATGGAATTAAGATTTGGTTCTGCATACGTTAAAAAAAAAAAAATAAAAAAAATAAAAAAGGGTAAGATTATTCCATTTCTAAAATTCTAGATATGTGGCTTCTTTACTTTCAAGTAGTGACCTCAATCACTTTTAGCACAATTTTATAGAAAAAGAATAAAGGAAAAAAGTAGATGATAAGTCCTGTGTTAAGAACTAATGTATTCTACGTAATTTCTAGTACAAATTTCTAATGAACATACACAGAAAAATTTCACCATGCAAAAGCGCAACCTGCTTCAAGAGTTTCTTAATGAAAGCAGAGATTGTATTTAACAACAAAAGAAAGATTAGAAAGCATAGGCTTACTATTGCATGTTAGGCTCATAGTAATAAGATTACAGAATTGAACCCTTAGGAAATGACTCAGAAAATTAATTAAAATTGCTAATAAATCATGCTGGCTTGATGTCCTAATGGCAGTATGCTGTGCATTGACACATCAGAGACGTTACTTTGATTTCTCTGCTCCAGTCTCTTTCACTCCTTGAGGCAGTAAGAGTGGAAACAGAATATTTAGTCCAAGCAATTGTAGGGACAAGAGAACCAGGTCTTAGGGGACTTAGCAGTGATCCTTGCAATTGATTAAAGACTTTGACTTCTTGCAAGCTGGAACCTTTTGTAGCATGAGACCTTTAAAAAGATGTTGTATAAAATGAGCTAAAAAGAACTTTTGGACTTGATGTTTGTGGGTTTTGTTGGTTTTTTTTTTTAAACGAGTAGGGGGATTTTTTTACACTTACCAGAATGTGATTTAAAAAAGGATAAAGAGGATATCTAACTGCCAGCTTAGAATAAAAAATGTAATTAGCATATGTTTTTATAAGCATATATTTTTATAAGCATACCAAAGAGGAGAGGTAAATTAGCTAATGTAAATGGTATTTACAATTCTCAGAACAACCCTGTTGCATTAAAAATAGTTCACTTCATGGAAGATGGGGAGGATTGCTCTTACATGAAGTAATTTCCAAATTTTTCAGGATGCTTCTATTCTCCTGCACATCTAGAGATAGGCATGTACCTGTCAGGTACATGCCAGTCACCTTCCAGGAGGCTGTTGAAGCAGCACATGGACAACCTGCCAGAGTCCTGCCTGATAGACTCTGCAGTAGGTGACATTTTAATTTTAGGACAGTTCTATCTATTCAGAGCTAAAATTTCTTTAAAAAGTACTTAGATATCAGCATGGACATGATAACAGCTCATAATTGCCTATTTTAACCAGTCTGAAACATTTACCTTTGATGGAAACAACTTAGCCGATTGCCTGGCAATCTGATTGATCGATATGTAGCTAATCACCACAATCATGATGAACTTGAAATCGGTTTTCATGTGACAGACAGAGAACTAAGCTCAGGAAATAACTGACAAGATAATTAATATCCTCTACCACTGTTCATTTAGGAATAATCAACATCTTTCCTCTTGTAACAGTACATATTTAATCTTTGACAATGAAACACCTGAGAACTTCCTGTGTTTTTTCACCTGCCTGTAAAGGTCCATCTTGAAATCCAGAATCCTGAGCCTTCTCAACACAATCAAAATTTCTGTGCATGACTACAATAAATTTCATAATGCCTTGCACTGATAACAGAACTATTGCAGCAATGGCTCCTTAAAAATATTAGAAATGTTATTCTGTATTCACCAGAGAGTGTAGCACTAACTTGTATTCATTTCCCTCTTTTTTAAACATGTAATGGTAAAGGTATTAAACACAATTATGCTCTCAGAATACACAACCTTGTTATGATGAAACACAAAATGTCTGGAATAATTAAAAAAAAAATTAGTTTTGCACTTACTATGACACTTGTCATTTATACAACCCCGATCATGAAAAATATTTTGTGGCAAAATCGAAAAACAAATAAACAGAACTTGAGAGAGCTTCACATGAGGATGCAGAACTATAACATTTCAGAACTTCGACTGTGGGGTGGCTTGGTAGTTTGTGTGGTTGTAGCTCTGCAATGAATGGACACAAGTTCATCAGGCAAGACAGGAAAGGAATGGTAAGAGGAAGGGTTTTTTTCATGTCAATAGCAGCATGAGCATATCAGGCTACACCACGGAATGAGCATCAAGCTGGCCAAGACAATGTGGGTAAGCATCAGAAGAAAGAAAAGGGAAGGTAGCTTTGTGGTGAGAGTTTATTACCAACTACTCTATCAAATTAGGAAGTGGGCTAAGTTCCTTTTTAAGCAACTCAGGGAAGTCTCTGTATCACCACTCCCTGGTTTACTGGAGACACTAAACTCCCTGACATCTGCTGCAAGGGCAGCTAGCTGGGACACAAGTAATACAGGGGATGAGGGTGTTGGAGTGTGCTGGGAGCAGCTGCTTTTTTCAGAAGCTGAATGAGCCAGGAAGTGGCAGTGGACAGCCTGGGTCTGCTCCTTACAAACAAGGAAGAACTGGATGAGATAATCAATGTCAGCCTTGACTGTAGCAATCACAATACTCGGGAAAATGTATAGATGGCTCAGGAGACAGGCTTGGCAAACATGGAATGCATGACATTTCAAATAGATTTGCAAAAGAGCTGGAAGTGAGAACAGGCTACAAAAGGGGAGTCTAGAACTGTTTCCCACATGTGCAGGAATGCTATTAGGAAACCAAAGACTCCCTCTGAGTTGAGGCTTTCAAAGGGTATAAGGAGCAATAAGAAAAGCTCCTACCACTACACTAGCAGTAAAAAAAAAAAAAACAATGAAAATGTGGACCCAGTGCTGAACAGGCTGATTGTTTACAGAGTAAATGGCTGCAGATATGGTACAGTTACTCAGTATCTTCTTTGCCTTATTTTTCGATAGCAGGGTCTCCAAGGACTTTGTGCCTAAAGGCAGGGTTCAAGCAGAAGAGGAGCTGCCAGCACTGAGTATGGATCAAGTCAGGGACCTAGGCCATAGAACTAGCTTTGCATCTGAAGATGCCAATGGAATTGCCTGATGTTCTTCCCAAGCTGCTCTCTATCAACTTTGAATTTTTCTAACACCTGCGGAAACACAGATATTGCACTCATCTTTAAATCATGTGAAAAGAATGATCCAGAGAAGTCCAGGCTGGTCAGCCTTACTTTAGTCTCTGGGAAAGTCATGGAGTGAGTCCTTTTGGAACACAGTTCTGGGTACATAAAGAAGATGCCTGGGAAAAGTTAGCCTGGAGGTACCAGAGGTAAATAATACCTGAACAACCTCATTTCCTTCTGTAATGAAGAGACTGGATTTGTGGATGATGGGAGAACAGTAGATACCATCTATTTTGATTTTAACAGGACTTTCAACACAGTCTTCCACTATGTACTTATGTCAAGTTGAAATGTTATGGTCTACATGGATGGCCAGCTAGGTGAAAGGAAAACTGGCTTGATCGCTGGGCTCAAAGGGTAGTGGATAATAATTTAATCTCTTCTTGGAGTCTGGTTTCAAGTGGACTACTGCTGGATCGTGTCCTGGGACTGCAGAGTGCACTGTCACCAAGTTTGTGAACATCTGCCTTGGGGAAGTGAACACAATTGGAGCCAGGGCTGCCATTCAGAAAGACCTAGGTAAGTTGTAGGAATGGGCTAACCAGAACCTGATGAAATTTAACAATGATAAAGGCTAAGCCTTGGAAAGTCAGGGCACCTGTCAGCGGCACAGGCTAGAGATGTGGAGATGGCTTGGGAGCTCTGGTGACCATCAAGCTGAGCATGGGCCAGCTGCATACCTAGGCAGTAGCAAAGAGCAGTGAAATTTTTTCAACATGAGGGTGGGCAAACATTGGACCAAGTTGACCACAGAAGTTGTGAAATCTCAAATCTTGGAAATACTCAGATTTGACTAGACACATGCCTGAGAAACCTGGTCTAAGTCAGCTCTGTTTTGAGCAAAGGTTGGACAGGATGCCTTCCACAGGTCCCTTCCAACTTAAACTATTCCACAATTATGTGACAGCGAAATCTTTTCTGAACATATATTTTTTATGTGTGGCATTGGAGAAGACCTGGAATTCAAGCTGTGTTGAAAACAATGTTGAAAACAACATACAATCAACATGCTAGTGACCTACCAGAAACCAGCAGCAATCCATTAAACAGCACACTGTGTTTGAACGTGTTTTCTGAGTTGCTGGCTTAAGATCATTATAGATACAGTCCCACATCTCGAGTGAGTGTCATAAATAGCTATATAGTGGGTGTCTGGTTTTGAACAGAAATTGCATCTTCATCAAAACTGATGTCTATAATTGAGTGAAAAATGTTTATTTTGACCAATCAACCTGTTTTATTGGAAAAATCACAGTTAGATTTACTGGAGTCCTTTCTAACTGCAAAAACTTGAATTATCAGACTTCAAAATATGAGCCACTACAAATAGTTCATATGTAAAACAGAAAAGGAAAAGAGACATGAATTCTGGTAAGACACTGTAAAAGAATGGAAAAAAACCCCTAACAAACAAACAAAAAACCACATATGACCTTATCTGTCAAAAAAAAATCTTACAACCCAAACGCGGATCTATTTTACCACACTCACATTGTTAGAATGAAAACCTTGCTCAAAGTGCCCCTCCAGGAAAGAACTAAGATCATGTTACTTTTACAACTGTTCCTTTAAAGCCTGTGCAGATTTGTTTGGAATCTGGTTATATCAACCATGAACTTTTACTAGCATCAGTAATAACATAAACACAGAGATAAATATTGATGTTGCACTTCTTAAGATTAGAAGTAGAAAAAAGAGATACCTTAAACCAGGCAGAAAACTACCAAACTGGAATATGTTCAGCACTTGTATTAATGGTAACGGTAATGGCAATGGCAATGGTAATGGTAACAGCAATGGTAATGGTAATGGCAGTGGCAGTGGTAATGGTAATGGTAATTGTAATAGTAGTGGCAATGGTAATGGTAACCATAATGATAGTGGAGGTCACAGAGCCAAAGCAATCTCTTCTTTGTCAATTGCTATTTCATAACATCAAGTGGGTGAGGAAGAAAATTAAAGGAAATCATACTGAGGACAGAAAAGTGAGAACATTGACAAAAGGCATCAGAAGTGGTACAGTGATGTGTCATTGCCAAAAGGGGATACTGTGGCTCTCTTCTTCACAAGAATGCCATCATTGCTTGGGGAAGAAAAAGAATATTCCTTGGGACTGAGGTGACACACTCGTTTCACATGAGAAAGTGCAGAATGTACCTGAAGCTTCTGTTTCTCTTCCCAAACTTACCCTGCAGAACATGTAGAAGTAAGACAGAAGGGTTCATCTTCCTAATACTATGCTTGAATGAGCACAAACAGACTACTATTGCTACTTCTATCACCTACAGAATGTTGAGCTTATTCCTTATCCACCAATGATTTCATTCTCTATTAACGTATAATATCTTTCCTCTTCATGTGATGGAAATAGTGAGTGATGAAAGAATTTCTGTTGGGAGGCTCTCAAAGACCACTGCCTCGAAATTGCCTGGAAATATTACCGAAGAAATTGGAACGTAGATGTCTCTAGGAAAAAAAATCTGTTATCTCTTTCCTATAAATTTCATATAAGTGCCATAGAGTAAGACTTATGCTGCCTGTTGTGTGCCCCAGAAATCCTTTTGGCAGACAGGTTAAAGATAAGTTAGACAGAAATTTAAATACAAGGAAGAGTGAACTATCAACACCAAAGTGCATAATAAAAGACACATTAGAAGAATGTCCTTGAACTTTTTAAAAGTAAGAGGATCAGTGCAGCAAATTGCTAATGTTTTGTGTGCCTACCTGGTTTTCAACAGCCTCACTAATTAACCCTGACAATCCTTAAAAGTAGCTAAGTGTTATCCAAGTTCCAAAGATGGAAAACAGTAGGAACAGATAAAGTCTACAATGTTGTAATTCACACCCATCTAGTGGAAAACATAGGAATGGTGTAGCAATGAAGCTGTTTATGTCATGGATACAATGGTCCAAAATCAATTGAGTATTATGCAATCACAGAAGAACAATCATGATCACTTTTGAAATCTGATGCTCTACACCCTGAGTATAAGAAGTATGGATAGCAGCTCTGCTAGCTTATCTCCAGTTATACTTTTAAAGACATTTTTTACTCTTCATTTCTCACAGACAAGCAATTCTGCTATTGAAAGAGAACTGGGTTGTAAAAAAACCTTTAATTATAGTAATTTTATTTTTAGCCAAGGAGAACAAAAGAAGGATCACTATTCATTTATATAAAATATTCTTAACTTTGTTTTGTGTATAATTGCTGATCTGTTCAAGTGAAATAATTATACACTTTCCACAGTCATTCGATTAGAATAATGAAGTAAGTAAGTACAATCACTGGTATCCCTGCTATCATACACTGACTTTAAGAAATAATAATTTCATCCACATGACCATGCTGTTCACCAAGACTGTTATTTTACTAATCCTATGATCCAAACAATGCTCTGTTCATGTTCCAGCACACAGCGGGTGGGAGAGTAGATTCATTGAGCTGGGTGGGTTTAACCTTCTTTTATGTGTTCATTTGATTTTATGTTCATTTACTTATTGTACACATATCGTGGTAGAAGCTGCTAAAGCAATAACTGTTATTCTTCAAACAAGGCAACACATAGAAACAGATGCAATATTTCCAATATTTCACATTTCTTCTTCTACATTTTAAGATTTACACTATGGATTTCCTTAGCCATTTCACCAGATATTCACAAATTTGGACCCATAAAAGGACAAAACTGGGGAGAATCAACACAAACTTTTACAGACAAAAGCTGTGGCAGTAAAATCAAATCTGTAGCTTTAAAATGATGCAATTACTTTCCCAAACTATGTAAGTGGGAAATATCCTTTTCCCATCAGAACAGTACACATTATACTTCTTATTTCTCTTGGAATTATTACATTTCAAAGCTATTTCAGATGGTATGTTACCTTGATTCTAATAGAGTAAGAAGAAAAATGAATCCTTGGTAAAATAAGGTTCTCAGCCAGATACGCTCCAGGAAAAGAACACGTTAAGCATTCAGCTCACATGCTTCTTTAGGGTGACTGGCTTCTGCTTTGTCTGTACCATACCTTAGCCACGCATTGTGAATAATTAAGAAAATAAGTGATATAATAAGCATAAAGAGGGAAATGCATATTGCATTAGAATAAACAGAGTATTTTGAAATTTCTTCATTGGCATGTGTATTCAGTTCCTCAGTAAAATACTGCAGTTCAAGGGAGCAGGAAATCTGTTTCTCCAAGGGACTTTTTTCATCTATTTAGACATTTGACATACAGTGATGGGTTCACTGAAACTGCCTCTTTTACACATTAAGCCTTTTGAAAGGCTTCCATTTTTTCCTCCTAGAGGCTATTTGTTTCATGACAGCATTGTCTACATTCCTCACAAAAATGAAGGCATTTGTCCTTGTGCTAAATGCTGACATCCTCTGATAAGAAGAAGGCTAAAAGGAGGAAGAATTGAAGGTCAACATGTTTATTTTTCTCTCAAGTGAACACAGTAGATAAATACCTTTCAGTGACTTCCTACTTGCTACAATATAAAGTTTATAGATGAACTGGGATGAACATCTACATTGCCATTACTTCAAAGAAAAGAAAACATCAGTTGGAAAAGCTCCTCTCTAAACACAGGGTAGGAAGTAAATGCTATGTATTATTGTGTTCACTTCATCTTCTCCTTCTATTCTTGTTCAGGTTAGTTTAAAATTTCAGTTCATTACAGAATATCAAAACAACAGACACTCATTCCAGATGTACAAGTCAGACCAAAGAAAGCACATCTGAAATGTTGGTATATATAGTTCTACATCATGTTTTTGTAGAATATTCAGATGAGTTGTGTCCTGGGTTTTGATTCCTTCACTACTCCCACCCCATAAATTTCATAGAAATGTGCCATTGACTTTTTACTGATGGATTAAGAAACCTGCAGAAATTGTTAGCTTCCTTTTCCTCTCTACATTTTTTCCAGTCTTACGTGGGTTAAAATTATGGGACTTTGATTTCTGGAATTCCAAACAAGTAAAGTAGGAGAACAAAAAGTAAAAGCAGCATTTTTCGACCCACAGAATGCCTTGGCTGGAGAAGGACATAACTTTATATAACATAACATAACATAAGGTATTATAAAGAACCAAATTTCCTGTACAAGTGAAAGTGTGAATAAGGAGAGCAAGAGAGGATGAGGCAGTGAGAAAAGGAGGCAGATGAAAAGATACATCTAGTCCAGTTTTAAGTATGAGACAATGATTTGATTTAAGCTGTCCTGTGCAGGACAAATCTGTAAACGTTAATAGTTGAAATAACAAAGTTCATACAACTTCACGTAGACAGAAAATGTTAAACAGTGTCACAAACGTCTTTTCAGATCTCAAGTTACCACAGTGTTACTCCCTTTTTTCTTCTTTTTCTCTTCATCCACCAGTTACCTACCAAACCAGGCTACTTACAGAATCATAGAATCTTCTTAATAGGGTTGGCAAGGACCTTAAGATCACTTAGTTCCAACCCTCCTGACATGGGCAGGGACACTTCATACTAGACCATGTCGCTCAAGACTGCCCAACCTGGCCTTGAACACTGCCAGGGATGGAGCATTTACCACTTCTTTGGGCAACCTTTTCCAGTGTCTCACCACCTTCACAGTAAAGAACTTCTTCCTTATATCTAACCTGAACTACCCTTGTTTAAGTTAAACCCATTACCCCTAGTCCTGTTGCTACAGTCCCTAATGAAGAGTCCCTCTCCAGTATCCTTTTAGGCCCCCTTCAGCTACTGGAAGGCTGCTATGAGGTCTCCATGCAGCCTTCTCTTCTCCAGGCTGAATAACCCCAACTTTCTCAGCCTAAGTATAAATCCCCACGTAAGTTGGGGCAATTTATACCAGACTTGCTTAAATACTTAGAGCATTTGTTTAGACTAAATAACTCCTCTGGAATAGTTACAACTCTTACAGTTTGGACTCAAAATGACATTGGAACCAATGACAGCTGATGCACATTCAGTGTTCATAATAGGACCACTTTTGTGTAAAACACAGCTTTAAAAGACTTAAATTTTAAATACATGCTTCTAGAAGTTTAGACAGTAGATTCAATAGAATGGAAGAATATTTCTACTTACTTGGCAATCGATTAGAATAGTGAAAAAAATTTCTGACCATGTATGAAGAAATATCTTGAAGCATGCTGTAAATGTGCATTATTATTACTAAATAATAATGCACATTTTATTGCACAGGTTATTGCTATTAACTGTACTACAAACTGCTCCCAGGGAGGAAATGGCATCCACCTTTCTTTCGTTTCATGTGTCATATGCTTTTTAATTATATAACTACAGATGAAATTTTCCATAGAACTAAAACATTATTCTGACTGCTTAATGATGTACCATTCTTTTTCTTTTTTTTTTTTCTCATTTTTCTGTGTACAAATTTAAGCATTATTTACACTACACTATGTAGACCTTACACTGGATACTTGATTAACAACTTCTTCATGGATACTCTTTTATTCCTGAAATAAACAATTGGAACAGAACAATCAAGCTGACTGCAGTTACTGAACAGACTCCTGTAACTGTCTACTCTATGGAATTGTCTTATGCCAAAAAAGATGAAAAAAACAGCCAATATTTAGTTTATATGGGAATGGTATGGACTGCAGTCAAAGTGTCAGGTATGAACTCTGTGTTGACCCTAAAAGAAGTGGAGGAACACATAGGTTTTACTAACCAATAAATTACTGCTTGGGAACATTCCCATAATCTGAAATACCTACAATGGTAAACTGGTCCTTATCATGCCAGCTCATGTTGAGCTTCTTGTAAATCAACACCCCCAAGTCCTTCTCCTCAGGGCTACTCCCCATCCATTCTCCACCCAACCTGTAGCTGTGCTTGTTCTTGCCCCAACCCAGGTGCAGGACCTTGCACTTGACCGTGTTGAACTTCATGAGGTTTGCACAGGCGCACCTCTCAAGCCTGTCAAAGTCCCTCTGGATGGCATCCCTTCCCTCCAGCATGATGACACAACACAGCTTGGTGTCATCAGCTAACTTTTTATCCATGTTAGGATAGGTTTTACTTCGGACTAGCTGTGGTTTGGCTTTTGACCTGAATGCCCATTAGTGCCTGGAGTACCCTACGTGTTCTTGAACTCTCATACATATTTTATGGTTTAGTTTCATCCATAGGGAGTCTAGCTTACAGACTGAGAGGCATCTAGCAAAGCTCACTTTGATCCAAGCAAAACACTAATGTGAAGGCACCTGACGCACTCCAATCCAGCAAAAAGAAGGGCATAAAATTGGTTTTGAGAAAACAAACGTCTTTTAAAACTACATATCAAGTGGATAATAAAGAACATAAAAATCAGTATAGATCCCCAGCACTGTGTTAGTCAACAGGGGGACTACAACAAAACTGACACTGAGCTTTTGGCACAGGGATTAAATAATTTTCAAAACTCATCATTGTCTGAAAGCTAACAAAGGTCCAGACAACACAGGGAATCTTTCAGGAGGACTCTGCTAATGTATCACAGTGAGACCTGGAAACTATCCTCAAAGTAATTCACTGAAAACAAACACTATTGAATCACTCTTGGCAGTGGAAGCAGAGAGATATTTCTCTACGAAAACAGGAGCAACAGCAAGTGGTGGGAACGATCAGAAGGTACAAGTTACTCATAGCTGATGTTTCACAGTTTTTATAACTTTGCAACTCCTCTGAAAGGTGACAATGTAATTCTGTTTTCTTCCAGCTGAAGGAAATAACCACAGAATATAACTGGCAAGACAGTATTATTTATAGATATAATTTGACAAATTATTTTTTTTTCAGAGTACGAAATTCTTACATAGAACTTATATAATCAGCAAAACTCCTAATGCTTTCCATTGAAAAGAGAAGTCATAATCACTTCAAACAACCAGATTTCAGTGTCTTATATCAGGTATCTTAAAATCAGCGAATATGTAATGGATGACTTCATGTGGAAAGTTTAGCTGACTTGTTTTATCAGACACAATTTCATTTGCTTTTTTGAGTGAAAGAATATCTATGTTATTCACCCCACACTTCTATCCTCTTCAACTAGTCAAAAATTTTATAATTGACAGTCTGGCTTGTTCAGCTGTATTTATTCCTCCTCTGTGTTTCCTATTCACAGGACCATTCTCCCTCTCTAAGTACCTCTGCCAATTTCAGTTTCACCAAGTATCTATTTGGCTCCAGTCAAATTATTTAATTTCTCTTATTCTCCCTGAAATTCAGTCTCTTCTTTCTCCATCTGACTTTCAATCATGTATTCCCCAAACTCAAAACTCCTACCACACTTTCTCTTTTCCTCTACCAGTACCTTATTCTTTCCATGGAACACAGAACATCAGACAGGGTGATCACAGCCTGGTGGCACTCAAATCAACTCAGACCAGGAACTCAGACAATAAATTATGTGGTATTTAAAATCATACCAGTGATTGATGTAGTGGGTTGACCTCAACTGGATGCCAGGTGCCTACCAAAGCCGCTCTATCACTCTCCCTCCTCAGAAGGACAGAGGAGAGAAAATATAACAAAACACTTGCGGGTCGAGATAAGGACATGGTGAGATGGTTCACCAATTACCGTCACTGGCAAGCAGACTTGACTTGGGGAAATTAGTTTAATTTATTACCAATCAAAATCCAAATAGGATAACGAGAAATAAAACTAAATCTTAAAACACCCTTCCCCCACTCCTGCCTCTTTCCTGGGCTTTACTCCCAAATTTTCTGTCTCCTCCCCCCAGACTGGCACAGAAGAATGAGGAGTGGGCATTGTGGTCAGCTCATCACATATTTTCCTTGCCACTCCTTCCTCCTCAGAGGAGAACTCCTCACACTCTTCCCCTGCACCAGCGTGGGGTCCCTTCCATGGGGTGCAGTCCTTCAGGGACAGACTGCTCCAGTGTGGGTACCCCGCGGGGTCACAAGTCCTGCAGCAAACCTCCAGTGAGGGCTCCTGTCCCCAGGCATCCACAGGTCCTGTCAGGAGCCTGCTCCAGCTCTCCACAGGGTCACAGCCTCCTTTGAGTGCATCTTCTTGCTCCAGCGTGAGATCCTCCATGGGCTGCAGGTGTATATCTGCTCCACCATGGACCTCCATGGGCTGCAGGGGGACCGTGCCTCCCCATGGTCTGCACCATGGGATGCAGGGGAATCTCTACTCTGGAGCTTGGAACTCCTCCTGCCCTCCTTCTGCATTGACCTTGGTGTCTTGCTGTAACATTCACTAACATCTTCGGTACTCTGTCATGAACTCTGTCAGGCCCCATGGATTTATTGAGGGTTCAGCTGATACAAGCAGCTACTTACAATTTCAGGGTCCACAAATGGAAAGTCATTGCTCCCACAGTTGTGATCCTCCAACTCACAGGAGCGGGCCTGTAAGTCTGTCAGTAATTAAGGATTGAGGCAAAAAAAAAAAAAAAAAAGCATTAAATGTTTCTGCCTTTTCTTCATCACTATTTGCCAGGTTTATTTTTGTTGACTTTGCATCTTATTGTAGTTTATGCTTCTATGGCATGTTAAATTTCCCCCTCCCCCCCCCACAAAGTCATCTAGAGTCTTAGGGTGTTGTGGTTTTTTTTTTTTGTTTGTTTATTTAGACTTTCAATTATAATTTTACAGAACCTAGGAAGCAACTAATCAGCCTTAGTGTCTCTTATGACTGAAGTAACATCTTATCAAGTACAAATAGCTATTGATTAAAAACTGATGGGTAGAGGTAATAAAAATAACAACAAATATACAGTCTACTTAGTGTCTAAATGCTGCATCAGTAGGGACTTCAGAAAGTTCTGAAAAGCTTAGAAATAAAACAGAATCTTTACAAAATTGATGACATAAAGTAGCTAGCCAACTACACCTTGGTTTTTTCACATGTAGAAAATTGTAATTAATTTAATAGTGACCCTTTCTTTCTGAGGAGTTTGGGGGAGTTATTAAGCTTAACCAATGTACAGAAGGTACAATGTTCTGGAGATTCAATACCCCAAAAAATGCTTTATTCCAGTTCTTATTTATATACCCTTAATAAATATCTAGACCATAACTTTATTCACAAATGTTACAAATAAATGCAGATGTCATCGGTTGCAGTTTCCCATGACCTGTATTGGACAAGTGCAGCTAAAACATGCATACGAACTTCAGAAGTATAAATTTAGGTGTCCCTCTGAAAATGTACTTCCTTTTTACAGAAGTTTCAAATCTGAGAATCAGCAAAGCCATGAAAAATTCATCATGCAAAACATCACCTGTCATTACATGTTTCAGGTGTTGCTGGCACAGAATTTCTGTGGAGAACTGTGATTTCATTTCCAAAAGCAAATTACAATTTTTCACCTGTGTTTTTGGTGCCACAATAGTAAAGCTTTGTCAGCACAAAGCTGCAAAGCAAGAATTCTTATAATCAGCTTGAAATTTATTTTTTTTTTTCTGAAACTGGGCAAAAGGTCGTAATTAGAAATAACATGTAATTAGAAGGGAAAAATTATTTATGTGAGACAAAGTCTTATGAAAGATGATTAATATTTTTTAAAAAATAGATATATGAAACCTTTTGGAGGCTGAGATATTAGTGAATCCATGGAGATGTCTCAGAAGCTGGAAAACAGATTCTCCAAGTTCCTAGAAAAAAATCACTTTATATATGGTTTTGCAATATATCACAGAGATGCCAGCAGAATATATGTGGTGTATGTATGCATCAGTCTATTTCTGAATATGCATTTTCTCATTTCAGCATGTAAAACTGAAAAAGATGCTGAAATGTGATAGTCTGGATACCAGTTATTGACAGTTCAGTGAGTGTAAATAAATTTTTCAGAGCTACACAGATTTACGATCTCTAAGACTTGACCTCTCCATCTTTAAATTTTGTCCATGCACACCGTTCTTGAGAAAACTAGCTTTATATTAAAAAAAAAATGGGCAGTAAAACTCGCAAAAGTAGGTAGAAATTTAGTTGCTCATCTGTTGGCCACACTTGCCTGCAAAGACATTGTTATTTGACATGGAGCCCGTTTGCTGCAGTTGTTCATAGGCTGTAGCAGTGAATTCATTAACTAAAACATTAGAACTAAATTATATCTGTCACATACATCTGAGTAAAGGCAGATCAAGCATATGCAGGCTGACTACATTTGCAACAGCATAACTTTGCTAAGAGAAACTTTAATTTGGCTTTAAACATTCCGATACACCACGTCTGGAAGCCAATAAATGCTACTGCTTTCATGTCCATGCTTTACTCTTATTGCAATGTTCAGGCTAAACCAGCTGCATTGCAATGTGCCTTCTTTAGATCAGTTACTAATGCATCTGTCTGCTTTCTCTGTCTTCTGCACTACTATAACTCTGATACACAAAGTATTTTTTCACTAAATTTGGATCATTGGATTTAGTTGGAATGTGTGGTTAATTTTTCAGTTGAGATTTTTGCTTACAAAGTTCCTTACGAAATGTTCTCACAAACCTCAAAAAATATTTATAAATCAGAAAGGAAGTGTTCATGAAAGGTTGTGAAACAATTACTTTACTAGATTCCAAAAATATTCAAGGATTTCAAAGTAATATTCTATGGCTGCATGTGGAAAGTGGAAAAAATTTAAACACAGCTTTAAATATTGTTAAGTGTTTTACTTTCAAAATAATCATGCATACATATTAAAGTCAAATTTTGCTTTCTCTCTCTTTCTCTCTTTTTTTTCTCCAGTGGCACTGCTCGTAAGGAGAGGAATAGCTCCCTTGTCTTTAGTGAAGAAGGGTCTCACGGAAAGGAATTTATGATGTTAATGTAAAGCTAAATGGTCTATCTTCATTTTGTTTGATTCATAGCTTCTTTTTCTTCTACATGTAAAGGAAGATTTGATGAAAATACTGATGGAGGATTTCAGGCTGCTAAGAAGTAGTTTAGAAGGGAAAAGTGAAAAAAAATGGTGTAAATGGACAATTAAAAAGATGTATAGAGGTGTCAAATTAGGTCATGATAGACATCTCTGATGAGTTTATTTGTAAAAACCCAGTGGAAAACATGAATTCGTTTTGGATAGAAAGGCCGCCTGGTTTTCCCTGTTGGCTGGGGAGTTTTATTTCGTAGCTCATATTTCACATATGGTATGTGGTCACCACAACACTTCATCAGTCATATGTGTTGCTGAAAAACATATGTTGGCACTATAGCTTGAATTGCACTTTGGATGTATTATGAATTTCTAGTTGGAAAGCTGGAAAAATCTTATAAGTTTTAAAAAATAATTTAAGAATATTATACAAAGTCCAACTTGCCTGCTCTTAGAAGAGATACTTGCCATCACACAATCAAAATGGGAAATCATTTCTCACCTTGTAAAAGTCAAAGGCATCCTCTGCATTTTCATTATTCTGTTGCAATCCAAACATTATTCTTCCATTCTCTAACTTTTTCTCATCACTATGTGATCAAACTATTGCCTGGAAAGGAAAGGTTAGATTTATCAATCAAAGTTTGCTACCAGCACTCAAAATAATTGAACCCTCAGGAGAAACAAGCCCTATGTATTTTTTTTGTTGTTGTTTCAATATCTCCATAAAAAGCCATTTCAATATGTTTGGTTTTGTGGCAGGAGATTTTATGAAGTGTTTGTCTTTTTCACAGTTTCAGAAAGCAAACCTTATATATAGAGAGAGATGTATGTATGTGCTGGTTTAGTGCCAACAAAACTTCTTCACAGAATCCCAAGCCTCTCAGTATATGAAAAAAGATTTTTAGACATGGTCAGTTTAATATTTGGTTGTGTGTTTTAGTGGGATTTTGTCCAGATTCTAATTCAGATATCCAAAAGGAGCAGAAAGTAGCTCTGACAACAAAGTGGGCATCCGTGGTTTCTAGTCATGTAGCCTAAAGCTACGTTCTACAGCATATGTGGTGGTTTTCCATAGCCACTGGAATAATGAATGTGGTTTACCAAATATGCTGCACAACCATAGCTCTTAATGTAGACGTTTTAAGATTAACCTACCCTAAAAAAAACCTGTAATAAGCAAAAAGCCACAAGAAGGTTTATAATTAGATCCTTCATAGATATGTGAACGAGGATACCACTTACTGGACTCTACACATCCCTGAGATTTGTAGGTCAAGGATATCTTTAGTGAGTTACCTTAATATTGAAGAAACCATAGGTACCTGTAAGTAATGCAGAGTCTTACATACAAAAGTATCTGGATCAAGACCTGAAAACTGAGAATAATTTTGAAACCTGTTAATAAATTAACAACCTAAACGTACACTGTCAAAACCACTATTAAATAGTAAAGATTGCTGAGAGTAGAAGAGACTGTATACTACACTGGGTACAGTGGTCTCACCAGGATAGGAAAGAGATAGACCTGTAAAATGAATCCAGAGGAAGACTAGGAGAATACCACCGGCTGGAATACCACTCCTGTGAAGAAATGCTGAGAGAATTGTTGCTGTTCAGCCTGTAGAGAAGAAGGATCTGGGGTGACCTTATTAAGACCTTTCAGTGGTGGGGCCTTATAAATAAGATATATAGAGATTTTTTTACTGGGGCCTGTAGTGACAGGACAAGCGGCAGCAATTTTAAACTGAAAGAACATAGATTCAGATTGGCTATAAAAAAGAAACTTTTTGCAATGAGGGTAGTGAGACACTGCCCCATCTCTGGAAGTATTTTAGGCCAGGTAGGATGGGGCTTTGAGCAACCTGGTCCAGTGGAAGATGTCCCTGGACAAGGCAGGTGGTTATCTTTAAAATGCCTTCCAAGACAACCCATTATCTGATTGATTCTCTCATGAAAAATAGAGAATACAGTTCACATGCCCCAAATAGGTCTTAGCCAAAAAGATTCCTAATGGAGTTTTTGTGTTAACCTCAATGGATTTGGACATGAACTATATGCAACCTTGAAAAATTTAGGACATAGCTGTTTTAGCAGCCCACTGCAATCAAGAGGAAAGCTTGCTTGCCAGAATATCTCTGTGAAGAGCCTGCTTCTGTTTAAACACATTCACTAGATAGCAGGCTCAATCTACTGGCTTGAAAATTTCAGGAGACACCCCTTGGGTGATACAACTCCTAGCCCTGAGATTTGAGTTCACCAGTTGCCCTCGAGCAAAAGGCTCTCAAGGAACAAAACTAAACTAGATTCTGGATCCTTGTAAGAAATTATACTTTTTGGTCCACAAGATTCCCCATGTGAAATTGAACCTGAGGATCAATTGAAATTGATCAATATAAATTTCTCAAAAAATTGGAATACTCAGTTGCAACTCCACTGTGGACACTGTTCTTATTCAGCTTGTGAGACACTTACAAAAAAAAAAGGGGATGAGATTACAGCTTGAATGTTTTAATTAGAAGTTTGTCTGGCAGATTCCTTTACATACAAGGATCATTCATTCACTCCCTGTGTGTTTTCCAATTGTAATTATTTCTCATGAGGCCATATGTCAGGTTTTTCCCCACTCACTGCCGTATTCCTTTGGCAGTCACAGGGAAGCTTAAATCTGAAAAGCTGTTTAGCTCCAGCCAGCTGCCTCTGCGCTGTAAAACCCAACTTGGCTCTGCAACAAGACAGTAGTGTCCATATTAAACCTTGGCAGGAGCAAACACTACTATCTCGTATACTGTTGTGGCCAGGTACACATTCTCCAACGAGTTTTAAGTCTTCAGTTCATTATGTGCATTTGAAGTTTCTGAAGAGATATGTCAATTAAGTAATGGCACTTTACAGGAAAAAGAACATTGCAAGGAAAAGTCATGGTGTTGCAGAAACTACCTTGCTTCAAATGTTTGTAAACATTTTTAATGAAAAAGTATCATTTTGTTCAACTTCTAAAATTTATTTCACTAAAAAAAAAAGGAAAATTATTTTGCATTTCAAACAGCAAAAAATGTTACTTGAAACAAACAAACAAACAAAAGTATGTCACACTTTTCATTCCAAGTTAATTCAAAATTCAAGAAAAATATATTTTTCAAATTACTAAAACCAGAATTCTGGTAATATGAATTAGGTAAGGTGTCGGGAATGACCTTTGTTCTTACAGCACCTTGTCTATGAAACACCTTTAAGGTGTTTCAAGTTCCCTGTCCATCAGTGTCATTTTAGCTGTAAAGGAGAAGAGCAGGGTGGCCATACTACTCCCATCAACAAAAAGTCTAAAACCATATCTGAAGAAAAGAATGTCTTACATAATCGTGACTCATTCTATTTCTGATAACCCATTGCTTCTTACCTTCTGCTTGTTAAAAGAAGTTACAGTGAATGTGTAGAACTTGGCAAATGTGTTTTGAAAGAAAAATCCTCTTTCAAAGTGAATTATTTAAATATCTATTTTAAATTTAATGAAAATGCAAAACTAAGCTTCTTCTAACAGGGATGCCACAGTTTCCTCGACAAGTAAAATATTTTTTAAAGCGTTTTTACAAATTTAAATAAAACTGAAATAAACATCTAGATACTTTGTAAAAACGTTAATCTCCGTAAAGAAAAAGTTGTTCTTGGTTACCGTTAAACCCATTATAGTTGAACAGAGAAGTCAAACTCAACCCAGCTACTAAGAGTTTGCAGCTTATTGCAGACTTTGCTGGAGAACGTGCACTGGATGCATTGTGCCATTGTATCTTGTAGAGTTAGTAGTTTGGGGTTTTGTGTGTGCTTTGCCTTTTTTTTTTTTTTAAGGGCTGAAATGTGCTTTTGTGGCAATATTGTCTCAAATAAAAAACATAGTGACTTTCTTATGACAGGATTTGTTGCCATAAAGTTTCATTTGATCAGGCACAATACAATCCATTGGGTGAAAAAAACTAACAGAATGGTCATCTCCACCACTTCAGCAGAGTCCAAATGCATTTTGAGAACCCACAGATACTATAATGCTGCATTGCTTATTCCACAGAATAATCTTCCTTCACCTCTAAAAAAAAAATAAAATCCTTTATAATCAAAAAACATGCACTAGGTTTTATGATGGAAGTAGCCAGGGACACAGAGGGAGGAAAAAGGAGGAAGTCACTATGAGTATTTTAACTCCTCCCCATGCTTACCACTAATGGTGTCTCTGTTTCCTTTGGAAAGTCTTCACAATGAGTTTCATGGTAACAAAATAACAAAGTGTTACAAAAATGGCATATTCCAAGGCATATATTCACTCTTTCACCTTCATGGTTTTGCTTGTTTGTGCAGGTGGATTTAGGAGTTTCTAGTTGAATAAAGTGATAAAAAATCATAAAAAATTTACAACTTGTCTCCTCCCATAAAAAGCCAAAATAAACACATCGCCAGTGAGATTTCAACACTGATTTATAGAAAATATTAATTCCTTACTTTATACATGGTATCCAGAGAAGGATTTTGTCTGATTTGACAGATTAGAAGCTGAACTGCTATACAGGACATAGACTAATGGGGGCTAAGGGTTTGAAGCACTACTGTCCCTTTTGCCTTTAAACAGAAGTGTAAAAATGGGTAGTTTAATTCTTAAGGAATAAAAATACCCAAACAGTTGAAAGAGCTATTTTCATTAACTTGTCTGGATTTTAGAAGCATCTCAACAAATAACCCAGTTAAAGTGTCAAGCTAACTTATCATTTCCTGAGGATGACTGCAGGTGACGGTCTAATTTAACATAATCCGATAAACACTGTAGAAAAAATTTTGGTTTTCTTAGTATCTTTTTTGCTAAAGGAGCTACAGACTAAAACCTATATAGACCTATAAGAATTGATAGTAACACCCTGATCTGCTAAATAATATTAATACAGAACTAGCTCTGTCACGTTTTCTAAGCTATTAAATATTTCACAGGCATTAGGAAAAGATGTTAAGTTTACTTAGCAAAACCACAATCCATTGTTTTTCATAAATTAGTAAACAACAAAAAAGCCAAATTGTACTCATCTCTAGGCTTAAAAGAACAAGAAGTATCAGTGCCTGGTATGATTTATATGTGCCATAAACTAGAAGTACAATTATTCTATAATCCTTTTTATTTCATACAGTTAAAAATATGCCACAGTTCCCCCACTGCTTTCCACAAAATATTTTTCCTCATACTAGTTTCCATTTTCTATGCTATTTTCTATTACAAACGATTGCTTACCAAACCATTCTGTTTTAGAAATGCCTGACTTTTCTGCATTTAAGAACTTCCCTACCACCATAGTGGGGAAAGATCAAAACTAAAACACCGATACATTCACCCCAAGAAAAGGAAGGCTGTAAGCAACGCATTGAGAGGACAGCTGCTACAGGTATTCAACAGCAACACATAGTACAATAGAGGTTTTGGCCCTAAGAAATGAATGCAAACATATAATAGTAGCTTAGGGTGATGGTAAAGGCACATTTGGGACTAACAGAAAAAGAAATATTATTGCAGTTGCTTGCTAAATTTCACTACTTCTACTACTGTGATTTCAAAAACAATAATCTGCCCTGTTACACAGGATTGAGCAGTGTGAGAAAATAAGTTTCTTGACAAAGGTAATGGCAGCGAGACGTAGTAAGCATAGTACAGACCTAGCCTCCCTGCTGAAATAAAAGTGTTTGTGGTTGGTTACCCATGTGCTGGTGTGTGATCAGTAAAGTATTGTAGACATTAACCACAGTTCACCCTTGTTCTATAGCAGCTTTGCGTGTTGGAGTGAAAAATAATAGTATACTGGTACTTCCTAAACTGCTTTTGAACTGTTGGGTGTCTACAGAGCTTAGTCTGTTATGATCAGTTCCATCCCGTAAATAAGACTCCTTCACCTCCAGCAAATAGACTGGCTTGAGCTCCTCCCCAGCTTATCCCCTAGTCAGACTTGCACTGTACTGAGCCTTTTTATCCATGATGGCACAGTACGTTTAAATATTTAATATTAAAAAACCTGTTAACTGGTAAATTTGGCCTTTTTTGCATATTGCTGCTCTATCATTCAGAGCTCAAGGTTATTTTCCTCAATACTAGTGGCCTGCAACATTATTCTCTATGCATATTGTCTTCTTCAGCTTCTCTTTTCCTGCTAAACCCTAAAAGTAGAAAAGCAGAGTCAGCTATCTGATATGGATTTAATGTAAAATTTCACAGAGGAAAACACATAAATCATTAAGTACATTTAGCTAAAAGGAATGTTTTACATGTGTTCCTTCTTTATTTTAGTGACCATCGAATACATTTGAATTAAAGTCTCTGCATGTATTTAGTCTAAATATTTAATCATAGTCTATCTGGATAACATTTTCCTTCCTAAACTTTTCGTCTCAACAAACTTATATAATTTTGAAAACTTTGGTTGCTTTTCTGTAAATTTAATACTTGTTTTATGCTTCTACCTGCAGTTATATTTCTTCCTGGACTAAAACTTTGCCACTTGCAACTGTGAGTTAGTAATCTGCCATTCCATCTGGTAACTATGACAAAATGAAAAATTCTCATGTATTCCAGATTTGAATGTCAGCAGTGCTCATTAAAAACGTCAAGTATTTAAAAAAACTTATCAAACAAACTTAGTAGTTCACAGAAGTGGATCCTCTCCCCCCTAAAAAACCCTGGTGAGTGCTTCGCACCTATGTGATGTTTTATGGTGATTTTTAAGGACAGATACATTTTTCTGGTTACAATTTGTTGTCAAGACATTATCTTGACATCTCTTCTTCAGATTTAGCCACACTACCATTTTCATTTGTTGATCTGCAGAAATTTTTAAACAATTCACAAAACCGCTGGACTAAATAATTTTGAATTGCCATGGCCCTGCAGACAATATAACCTGTGCAAACTTCAGGTAACCTTTACTAAACTAGAATGGAGCATTTAGACTCATTGTAGATATTTCTGAATGCCTGTACAATATGTAATCATAGCAAAGAATTGTCCCACTTTGCTCATATGCAGCAGTACTTTGATAAAAACAGTTTCCTCTGCATAACACATAGGACCAGGCCCTGCCACCCCTGTCCATTTGTCTCTACTTTGATAGAAATTCCTACCTTTACATTCTTCTCTCCCCTACCTATTTCTTAATTGTGACAAACAATAAACAGGGTTTCTGAGGACCTCACCAACATTCATTATATCACAAATAATAGAGATTCAAAATGTAGTTTATGTTGTGCCAGGCTTGAATGAACTGAATTATTACTGTAAATGCTTAGCACCTCAGACCAAGATATAACCGAGGCATGAACATCTTTAGTCTTATCAGTTACTCATATTCCTAAGCAAGAAAAAAAAATGGAAAGAAAACAAAGGATTAATTAGATTAGCATTTTTGATTTCTGAAGTTACATGTTTCATATGCATTTATTAAGTTTAATTTTATAGATATTGTTCAGATGCAATGTCAGAAAATTTCTATTTTAAAATTACTAATAACAATAAAATAATTCCTAAAATCTAAAATGGAAGAATAATAATCAGTGTAGTATTGTTATTGACAACATTGGTTTTTAAGTTTTCCTTAGGATATTCTTCAACCTTCATTCTGAGAAGTGAACAGCTTTGTAAATATGAATTCTATTACTGCTATACTGTTTCTAATACATTTTTTAGCAGCAAAAAGTCTTTGTACCACTAAACAACACCTACTTGAGAGTGAAAAGGGAACAAAAGCTCATAAAATTGCAATAAAATATTTATTTCTCTTCAGCAATAGGATTAATTTTATCACTCTAGATTTATGACCCTGGAAATTCTTTGCTGGATATTTAATATATCAAAGTAGCAGAACAAGGACTCTGAGTTAGGAAATGTTTAGTGAAACTTGTGATTTACTGAAGAGAATAGATCTAGTTTTTTTCATAGGACTTACTTAATAAAACAGCAGCAAAATTGAATTAGTTTGGCATAAAGTTTAATTGCCTGACAAAAATTTGATAGCTCTATTGTGTTGCAGTTTATGTATAACACCCATCAGAGTTGGTCTTTTTTCTAGTCTGATTAGGGAGTGGGCTCTGCTTTGTAAAAAGGGAAGATTTTATTTGCTTATGGGCTTTAAAAAGGTGAAAACACATGTAAGTACATTTGCATTTCATTTCTCTCAACTGATTTTCAGAGCTTATGTTTGGGAAAAATCACATGTGTATGATAATATAGACAGACGTGAATGAATCTTCATCTGTTTTCACTAGTCATCTTCACTTTCAGTCAAAACAACTAAAAAGATTGCTCAAAAAACATCCAACAAATCAGAAAAAATGAATTTTATTTCAGATTATTGTTTTATGTTATAGCATAGGTTCATATTCAAGTATAAACTAATATACTGTATTCCAATGCATTATGTGATGACATTTATGTACTCCAGTTGATACTGTAGAAAAATACAAAAATGAATATATCACCCTTAACTGGTCTTTCAACATTTTTCTAAAGTTATAATTCTCAAGGTGGAAAGAGCTTTTTTTTTTTTTTAATGTATTGATGTGGAGAGCATCAAAACTATTGATGATAATATTTTTCCTCACAATTCCTCAAGTTTTATTTTTGTAATCCTAAAACAATCCAGAAGAAATAAAACATGACAGAAAACAAATAATCTTGTAGTTCAATCTTGCTTTTCTGCATTTAGAATTGTCACTATAGAAATTACTTTGTCTCTTGGTTGAAGTACTAGACTTTTCATAACAATAGCACACAAGTAATACTGAGACCATATACTTTGCTAAAAATCACTAGAGTCTTTGCTGTACTGGAGCGTTTGAGGTGCTGCAACTCATTTGTAACTCTGTGTTCAGCGATTGTATTGGTACTAGAAAGCTATGCCATGTAATATGCAAAGAGTTAAATTCTGGTCCAGATTAACTCATTGCAAAACTGCCTTTACATATTAACACTGACACAGTCAAACAGTCACAGTGTCTCAAAAAACCATAGGTAATTACACAGTTATTTTATTATAAAATACACTGAGACCTGTGCTGCAGTTTCAGGATGTCGAACTTTCTTCCTAAAGAGCAGGCTTATAGAAAAATCTCTAATACAGTCATTCCTACCAGTTTAATAGGCTGGGACTGTGCTGATTATTTAGAGAACTGAAATGTAGTTGCAAAATAGGAGGAGAACTGCTGTATGATTGAGTAAAACTAAGTTTTAATACCACTGTAAAAGTTTAAAAGTGAAGCATGGAAAGTTAGTAATGGCAAATCATATGTAAGGACTAAAACGTAGTTCTTGAGTACAGTGACTCTGTACCTCCTAAATATTATATTTACTGTTACACATGGTCAAGTGATTTGGAGTCGTGAGGTCTCATCATCAAAAAAAAGTTAATAATGTTTTAGTTGTTCTACCTTTCAATGTTTTTGAGAAATGATACTGTTTTGTATTTTTTAACAGGGTTTAAAACATTTTCAGGTCAAGGGTTGCTGAAATTACAGATTCTTTATGACATATTTATTTGCATAATGCATGTAATTGGTACATTAAAATGAAAGAATTAAAAGCATGCAGCCATAGGGTGCTAGATTAGTAGGAACCTTAAAAAGCTTTGTTGTTCCCTCCTATAATTATTGAGAAAGCATGCTTAATTAGCATAAAGTGCATTAGTAACAATTAAACAAAGTTGAGGTCAACAAATTAACCTTTTTTAATTTAAATTTGACTTTTTAATTTTAGAGAGTCATCAGCCCCGCAAAAATGACATTTGATTAAATAACATCTGATATTGGTGGAATAAAAACACACTATCCCTTCTATGCCAAGCATAGTATTAGGTTAGCACAAAAAGGTCTAACTTCATCAGGAGTGGAGCTCTGGTTATTAAACTGGCAGAAGAAAAAAAAAAGAAGAAATATTTGTCTTAATTTCTAAACAAATCTAAAGCTACTAATTTTTGAGATTCTGTGCTAAGAATAACTATTGCTCAAATAATATTAAGTGATTCTTCTTGTTGAAATTTTTGTTGAGTGAAATGTAAAATAGTCATTTAAGTACTTGTTACGTCTCTTAAGATCATATGATGTATATCCATAGCAAGATTAAGAACCCATTAAATGTTCTTCTTGGACCATAATCTCCTTTCTAGTGTCTTCCCTATTTGTGAAGAAATTTCTTGAAGGTTAGCAAGTACCATGCCCTTAAATTATTAATTCATGTCCTGAAACATAGGGCCACATAGATGAAAGTCCATGGTTAATAAAAAGAAAATTACAGAAAACCAACATCTGGAGCAGGGACCTTGGTGACAGAGGACACAAAGAAAGCAGAGATACTAATGGCCTTCTGTGCTTCAGTCTTTGATGTCAAGACCAGTCCTTAGGAATCCCTGAGGACATCAGGGAGAAGATCTGGAGAAATGAAGTCCTTCCCTTTGTTGAAGAGGATTGAGCTAAAGATCAGTTAGAAAAACTTGACATCCGCAGGTCCATGGGCCCTGACAGGATGCACCCATGAGTGTTGAGGGAGCTGGTTGATATTATTGCCAGGCCACTTTCAATCATCTTTGAAAGGTCATGGCAATCAGAGAGGTGTCTGAGGAGTGGAAGAAAGAAAATGTCACCCCAGTCTTCAAAAAGGGCAGGGAGGAAGACCCTGGGACCTACACGCCATTCAGCCTCACTTCAATCCCTGGGAAGGTGATGGAACAGCACACCCTGGAGGCCATCTGTAAGCACATAGAAGGCAAGAATGGCAGGATTCACCAAGGGGAATTCCTGCGTAACCAACCTGATTGACTTCTATAACGGGAAAACTGCCTGGATAGATAGGGGAAGAGCAGTGGATGTTGTCTTCTTGGACTTCAGCAAGGCTTTCAATTCTGTCTCCCATGACATCCTCATAGGCAATCTCAGGAAGTACAGGCTGGAAAACTGGATGCTGTCCAGTTTTCCAGTCGACTGAGAACTGGCTGAGTGGTAGGTCTGAGGGTTGTGATCAGTGAAATAGAGTCTAGTTGAAAACCTATAGCTAGTGGTGTCCCCAAGGGTTAATGCTGCGTCCAGTATTATTTAACTTACTTACCAGTGACTTGGATGAAGGAACAGAGTGTACCCTTAGCAAGTTTGCTGATGGTACAAAACTGGGAGGAGTGGCTGATAGACACAGAGAGTGCTGTGCTGTCATTCAGAAGAATCTTGAAAGGCTGGAGAGATGGGCAGAAAGGAACTTTTTGAAATTTAACAAAGACAAGCGCAGGGTCTTGCACCTGGAGTGGAATAACCCCATGCACCAATACAGGTTGGAGGTTGACCTGCTGGAAAGTAGCTCTGTGAGGAGGGACCTGGGGGGTTTAGTGGACAACAAGTTGTCCATGAGCCCGAAGTGCACTCTCGTGGTCAAGAAGGCCAATGGTATCTTGGGCTGCACTAGGAAGAACAGTGCTGGCAAGTTGAGGGAGATAATCTTCCCTTTAGTCAGCTCTGGTGAGGCCTCACCTGGAGTACTGTGTCCAGATCTAGACTTCCCAGAGCAAGAGAGGCACAGACATACAGGAACAAGTCCAGTGAAGGGTACTAGAATGATTAAGGGTCTGAAGCACCTCTCTTATGATGAAAGGCTGTGGGAGCTGGGCCTGTTCAGCCTAGAGAAGAGAAGGTTTAAAGGGGGAACAGATCAATGTATGTATCTGAAGGGAGGGTGTCAAGAGTATGGGACCAATATCTTCTCAGTGGTACCAGCCATAGGACGAGAGGCAGTGTGCATAAGCTAAAACACAAGAAGTTGCACCTGAACATGGGGAAGAACTTTACTGTGAGGATGACTGAGAACTGGAATAGGTTGCCCAGAGAGTTTGTGGAGTCTCCTTCCCTGGAGATATTCAAGAGCCATCCGGACACAACTCTGAGTAATGTGCTGCAGGTGACCTTGCTTGTGCAGGGAGGTTGGACTAGATGACCTCCTGTGGTCCCTTCCAACCTCAGCTGTCCTGTGATTCTGTGACTATAACAGACAATAAGTGTACTTTACAATATACATACCAGTTAGGAAATCTTTCTTAGCAATGTTTTTAGTGGATGACTGGAAATATGATAAACATGAGAGAAAGCAAGTGATTGTACAAAAAATAATACTCCCCACCAAAAAGGAAAATGCTGAGATAGGATTACTGATAAAGGTGTGCCTAGCAAGGAAAAGAGTCAACAGAAGAAACATGTTTTTAGCAGATGTACAGACAAATCTTACAAAGAGATTAGGTGGCTCTTTTTTTTCAATTAATATTTTCCAGTAAGTTCTTCAAAGCAGAAGTCGTGACAGAGTATTTTAGGCAGAGGGACTTCAGCCACAGGGTTGGAATTCCTGGTCCTCAACCAGCAGAACAGATGTGAAGATGAATGAGAAACCTGATGGGGTCACTGAGGCATGGGGTTACAGAGGCTCTATCAGTCAAGAGTATTACCAAATATGCTTGTACCAAAACAGGTTTTCCACAAAATGGACATATTTCTTTAAAGTTTTCTCAGATGTGTTTACCTGGGAACAAGTGAGTCCACATCAGTATTCCACAGGTTTTTTTCAAGTTAATTTTCTTGTGTGTCATCTGGGCAGACACATCTTGGCTGTAGTATACTACTTTACCATTACAGTGGTATCTTAGGAACTATAGTGTCTACTTTTTCTCTAAAATCTAAACTCGTTTGTCATTGTATGTCACTTATTATGAAACACAACGTCACCTCTGGATGTAGCTACTCACACAGAGATTGAAATGGAATCATTCAGCCTTTTAAGATTAAATTCTCATTCTGGGGATACTTTCTAACATTTTCATACCTCTCTTGATTAAAAAAAAAAATCACAAAACCAGCCAAAAACCCTACCTGCATCTGTACTTGAATTTCTTATGGACTGGATAATCCAGCATCAAAAAGAAATAGCACAGGGTAGCATTACAAATAACAGAGTAGTGTTAAGTTGTTCAATGTACAGTGGAAGACGTCAGTTGTGTTTAGCCATAGCATTTCACCATGATGGAAAATTCACCTGAATTATCTCAAACTTCTCAAATTGTTGGAAAAGTTAAGAATAAACATTGGCAGGATGATAGATTAGATAATTAAAAGGTCTTTTTTGTCACTAATTTCTCAGTAGCAGACGATGAGTATAAAATCTGTCTGTTGATAACTTATTACCTTGACTATTTCAATCATTTATATGACAGTTCTTATCTCCTTAGATAATAGCTCTCATGTGATTTCTTTTTTTAAATAATTTCCAGCACAAAGGTGACCAGAAGTATCAATAAGAAATAAAGTGTTCATTTTAAGAACTGAAGGCTATTTTTTTTTAATAAAGAAAAATAAAATGTTGATGTAGAATTACCACTGAACAATTAAGATTTCTGCAGTGAAAAAAAAATTTTTTCTATTAAAATGACTCTCATTTGTAGTTTAAAATTATTTTTGTTTGCCAAATATTGGCTCTTACTTTTTCTAACATATTTAACACAAACTGTCGTTATTATCCTGCTTTAAGTCTGACAGGAATTCAAAAGTAAGCCCTGGTGGAGACAACTGACTCAGCGGTATGCAAGTTACAAATGTTGCAATTTTAAAGCAGCTATAGTAAGGAAACCACATTTTGGATATTCATAGCTTAACCTTTGCTCTGAAATAACTTTTTGTAAAACTGTATTTTTGCATGAAAAGTCAAAAGAAAATCTAGAAAGAGAGACAATCTTATTTTCTTGTTTGACTCAGAGAAATGTTTGACTTAGCAATGCATTAAACATTTTCTTATGAACTAGAATTATTATTACGATAGTGGCGTAGTGTTAAACAAGATTTAACAATCCAAATATTGTATTTCATAACATTCATTAGAAGAATGGCTGTTACCATCTTTGTGTTTTAAATAACAGAGCAAAAGATTTTGATAAAGCAGTCTATTTATTCGTCTTGAGAATCACTCTGGCCATTCCCTGGACTCTCTGGTCACATGACCTGGTATGGTTCATCCTGTACAAAATACTTTGATTTGCAAAGAGTCTGAACATCCAAACACTTCCTGTGCAATTATTTAATAACCTTGAAGTACCATAATCTCCAAGCTTTTCAATATTAAATTATGATGCAACATCAGTTTCACTTTGTCTTTGACTTGTCATTTGGTCTTGCAAATGTTTTTTTTGAAGTACTGCCCCATAAATATGAGGGGTTTTTTAGAATACTTTTTTTGTTTTTTTTGGTTTTTTTGTTTGTTTTTTTTTTAATCATGGTGTCAGGTTCATAGCATGGAAGAATGTAAAGTAATTTACTGATTGCTGGGAAACAAAAGTTTTCAGTTATCACAACATTTTAAGCCATTTGTGTAGCACTCTGAAGCAACTTCATGCAGGGTTATGTCAGAATGGCAAGACAAAGACATCATGTGTCTTTGAATTTGCCTCTTGAAAGTTGATGTAGGTCTGTGTGACCAGTTCAGTCCACTGTATGGTCAAAGAACTGCTGACTAGATTTTCCAATGAAAAGTAGACCTCAATAGTCTGCTGGCCTGTAGCACACGACCTAGCTCCAATGAAATTGCATCCTTACCAAACCAGACTGAAGATAGGAGCAGCTAAGTTGCATGACTAACAATTTAGTTTCTGTAAATATAATTTATGGTAATTGAATCAGATCATAAAATTAATCATATTAAAAAGAAAGAAGATTTACAATTACGCAAATCCTTTCACTGAGAAAATGATGTAACCAGTAATAATAATTTGAGGACGTTTTCTGCCTACTGAACACTAAGTGCATATTCACAGCAGCCACATTGAGAAAACCAATTGGAAGACTTCCAAATAGCCTCTTATGGTCTGTCATGTCACTAATCCACAAATTAAATCACTGCTGAAGTGAAATATGATATGATTTTTCAGAACAACTTCAAAGACAGTTACAGGCAATTGTGTGATTTACACATCAAAGTAGTAATAATAAAAATACTTAGTTGTACATAACACTTTGATCCTTAGATCATGATGCACTTGTCAAAGGTGGATAAGTAGTATTATTCCCATTTTACCGATGAGGATACTGATTTTCTCAAGGTGCTTAGCAAAACAAAGTAAAACTGAGAATTCTACCTCTGTTTTCCCCCCACTCCATTTCCTTCTTGACAGACCTATGCAGCAAGAAGTATCCATTGTGTAGAAGTGACATTCCAATCTGAAAAACTGGGGACCTGATCTGAGGGCTTTGCAATCAGTCCAAGTCTTCATACAGCATTCTTTTGGCCAAAATGCTGACATATCATAGATAGGGATGACCCTGCCGTGCTTTTTCTCTTCCTTGCTTCCTGTCTCCACTTCATCACCTACTCCCTCATTGTCTTAGATGGCTGCATTTTTATGATTACAATTACCTTCTGTTGAGCAAGAGGAATGTGATGACTTATCAGTTACCAGACTGCAGGAATTTTCCCTACCAATAGTTTGAATAGGTAAAGAAAGAATGCTATAAGCAGCTGGATAGGGAAGAGGCAGCAAGGTGACCAACAATAGTGTATGCAGCTAACACCAACAGATGGGAGGGAATGATGAGAAAAGGTGATACATGTGGGTGAGCGAGAGTTGGGCATGGGTGCGTGGGGTTCTAGTTCATAACCTTGACAGAAAATAGTTCTGGGGGTGAATAGAGTGAAACAAGTCTTCAGATAGAAAGAATTGTAAACCCAAGTGAGAGATTTAAAAGGAGAGAAGTAACAAATGAAATGGAAAAAAAAAGAAGAAAAAGAAAAAAGAAAAAATTAGCATAATAAGAGGGAAAGGAATAGCAGAAAGAAAAGGCATGAGTAACAACTAGAGAAAGAAAACACGTATAAAAATAGGACTTTAATTTCTGACTTAAATCTGAAAATTATAAAGACTTGTTAACGTTTAGCACTTGACAAAATAGCTTTCGTGTCTGAATACAGACTTCATGCATAATCCAATAAAAAACACTCTTTTTTGATCATGATTAATTTCTAAACTCTTTATAAGGATTCAATACCACCACATTTTATTTTGAGGTCCATATAATACTACTGGCTTGAGATCAACAGTCTTTAGCAAATTGATCTGAAAAGAAGAATTTTTTATAAAAATGGCGATTTATACCACGTTTTTCAGTTATTCCTATGTTCTTTGTCAAACAGGTCTTTCTGAGCATTCTCATCACCAGAATTTATTCCCAGCATTCCTGTGGGAGGTACCTAGACATTACTTGAAGAACAAAGTTACATTGGTAGTTTATTAATAAAAATGCTTGAAAAACATCCTTAGAATTATTTTATATTTATAGTTTTAGGTCAGGCACACACAATCATGAATAAAAATTTCTGTGAAAGAAGTATGTTTGCAATTCTAGCCTAAAGAGTCAAAATGGAATTTTTAAAAAGGAAGATTAATATTTTTATTTTGCATGCTGTTGCAACATTAATACTCCAATGTAAGATATTTACAATCAAGCATAAGAAAACTATTACTACAACTAGTTAAGAGATTTTTTCTTTGACTAGAAAACAGAATGCTAACTTATTCATACATGTGATAACACTCTTTTAGAGGTTGTTCTCTTGGGGAAATTAGTAACACGCAGCAATACATAAAGCAGAGTTTGTTTTCTTCAGCTGATGCAGTAGAGCTTTTTCAAAAGAGAAGAGAGCTCCAATTTATTTGGTTATAAATTTATTTGACAATGATGTGTATGTTTCTAGAAAATTATATTATCTTTACACTCTATTTCTGTGCAGGATTTAAATGGGACTCCAAAATGTGTCAAAATACCATACCAATGAACATATTTTTCACTCAGAATCTGAGGCCTAATCAAACTAGACAATAGTGGGAAACTTTTAGGAACATCAAATAATATGAACTATTTTGCGAAATTTTGTAACCACAATTTTGTAGTTGTCATTACAGAAAAGAGTAATTTTATCCTAAACCCTCAATGTCAAGAAGTTCATTATGTTGACATGAAACTTGTGGTTTAGTTTATGGTCACTGCTCCTCATCCTGTCACTGGGCACCACTAGAAGGCATCTTGCACCATCCTCTTGGCACCTGCCTTTGAGATACCTGTATGCATTAATGAGATCCCCTCTCAGCCTTCGCTTCTCCAGACTGCATGGGCCCAGCTCCCACTGTCTCTCCTCAAAAGAGAGATGCTCCAGACCCTGATCAATCTAGTGGCCTCCACTGGACCATCTCCAGTAGCTCCTTGTCTGTCTTGTACTGAGGATCCCAGCACTGGACACAGTGCTCCAGCTGTGGCCTCACTAGGGTTGAGTAGATGGGAAGCATCACCTCCCTCGACCTGCTGGCGATGCTCCTCCAGATGCACCCCAGGATACTACTGGCCCTCCTGGCCACAAGGGCACACTGCCAGCTCATAGTCAACTTGTCATCTATCAATACTCCCAGGTCCTTCTCAGCTGAGCTGCTCCCTAATAGGTCAGCCCCCAACCTGTACTGGCACTTGGGGTTATTCCTGCCCAGGTGCAGCACCCTACGCTTGCCCTGTTGAACCTCATTAAGTTTCTCTCCACCCAATTCTCCAGCCTATCAAGGTCTTGCTTGAATGACAGCACAGCTTTCAGGTGTATCAGCTGTTGCCCCCAGCTTCATTCATCAACAAACTTGCTGAGGGTACGCTCCATCCCTTCATCCAGGTTGTTGATAAACAGTTGAATAAGACTGGATCCAGTATTGATTCCTAGGGAACACCACTGACTACAAGCCTCCAACTGGATTCTACTCTACTGATCATGACCCTCTGAAGTCTGCCATTGAGGTATTTTTTGATCAATCTCACTGCGCATCCATCTAGCCCACATTTCCTAAGCTAACCTACAAGGATGTTACGGAAGACAGTGTTGAAAACCTTGCTGAAGTTGAGGTAGATAACATTGACTGCTCTCTCTTCCTTGACCCATCTTGCCATGTCATCGTAGAACACTATCAGTTTGGTCAAGCAAGATTTGCCCTTGGTGAATCCACACTGACTATTCCTGATAACCTTTTTCTCTTGTACACGTTTGATGATAAACTCCAGAATGACCTGTTCCATCACCTTTCCAGGGATGGTGGCAAGGTTGACTGGCTGGTAGTTTCCTGGGTCTTCCTTCTTGCGCTTTTTGAAGATGGGAGTAACACTGACCTTTCTCCAATCACTGGGCACCTCTCCCATTCTCCGTGATTCTTCTAAGATGACGGAGAGCAGCAGAGCTACATCTGCCAGCTCCCTCAGCACCCATGGGTGCATCCCATCATGGCCCATGCATTTATGGGTGTTAAGTCTGTCTAGCCTATCCCTAACCCAACCCAGGGAGGACCTTATCACTCTCTACAACAACCTGAAAGGAGAATGGAGCAAGGAGGTGGCTGGTCTCTTCTTCCGTGTAACAAGTGATAAGAGGAAATGGCCTCAAGCTGCACCAGGAAAGGTTTAGACAGGATATTAGGAAAGATTTCTTTACCAAAAGGGTGATCGGGCATTGGAACAGGCTTCCCAGGGAAGTGGTGGAATCACCATCCTTGGAAGTGTTCAAAAACTGTGTAGGTGAGGCCCTTAGCGGCAGGGGTTAGACCCCAGGCAGTCCTGGGGTAATGGTTGGACTTGATGATCTTAAAGATCTTTTCCAACCAAGTTGACCCTATGGTTCCGTGGTTCTAGGAAGGCCATTTCAGTGTTTGACCACCCTCTCAGTAAAGAAACTTGTCCTAATTGCTGGATCCCTGGGAGATCAGAAGCTCCCTCTTCATGTCCCCTCCTTAGGAAGCTGAAAAGAGCAATGAGGTTGCCCCCCAGCCTCCTTTCTCTCCAACCTAGACAAACCCAGAGCCCTCAGCTGCTCCTCACAGCTCACGGCCTCCGGCCTTGTCACCAGCTTTGTTGTCTTCCTCTGGACACATTTAAGTACCTGAACATCCTTCTTAAACTGTGGGGCCCAGCACTGTACACAGTGCTCAAGGTGAGGCTGCACCATCACTGAATAGAGCAGATAGTTACCTCCTTTGACCGGCCGGTGACACTGTGTTTGATGCACCCTATCTGGACTTCTGTAAAGCCTCTCCCTAAAACACACAGATATGGATTTGATGGGTGGACTGTTTGGTGGATGAGGAATTGGCCGGATGGTCGCATCTGGAGGGTAGTCACAGGAGCAACACTTTCCTATCTGGGCCATATATCTGCTATATAGTTTAGTATTTGTTTTGCCCAAATGCTTCCTTTTACTCCTCCTACATATGATGTATTATAAGTCTCTCATGAGCTAGCCCAAAATTGCTAGAATTAAAACCCTTGAGGAATGCAAGCATTATACATAGGCTCTATGGAAAGTTAAAATTAGCTGTGAAAATAAGATTGCCTCTTTCCTGTTTGTTTCTTTACTAGGCACCAGCTTTCCCCTTAAATAAGAAATTCAACTATCAATAAATAGATGTATCTATCTCTCTCTATCAAAGCAAGTTTGTTTAGTGCAGATATGTTTTCTAACCCAGTAAAGAGGCAGATGGTGATAGAACTGACACAGTTCAGTGCACTGTTACAAGCACTCTTATGGTATAGTGAGGACAGGGACTAACACCTGGAGAAATCGAAAATTCCTGAATTAGTTATCATGTCCAAATTCCAAACCTACGTCCATGGTGCTCCTTCATCTGGACTAAGAAAAGAAGCATTACCACCAAAATCCAGTAGTGCACTAGTAATGCCCTCAGCTGGTTTCCAAATAGCATAGTAAGCTATATTTCATCCTTTTTTTAAAAAATCCATTTTACTACCTTCACTGCTTCACTACTGTTACTCATTTTAGACCACTTTTCCTCTAGTTACCAGCTGTAATAAGCTAGGTCCAAGTCTTCATAGCAACCATATGATTTCGTTCTATGGAAATGTCAGGGAGTTGCAGGGTCAGGAGCAGCACAAGTTGGTGTCCCATGCTCCTTACCAACACTTTCCTGTTAGACTCCTGGCTTCTCCCCTATACTACAGTTTCATATTGTCAGGAGCTGTGCCGAACACTTGCCCAAAGGTCCCCTGCTTCTTACTACTATTATCCCATTTCCTCCATAACACAGTCTGCAATTTAATTCTTTGCAGCTGACAGCATGTTATCAACTATCAATGACATTAACAAACATGCACATGTGCATGCATATATACAGGGTTCTCCATACTTGTGCAAAAGCATTCTGAATGAAAGCCTATGGAGGACAAGAATAACCAGGCAAAACTTCAAAACTCTTAGAGAGATGTTATCTGAAAATTATCTGAGTTGTATAAGGCAAAGCAGAGGACCATAAAGTTGGGGGCAGAAGTCCTGAAACTTTCCGAGTTTGGAAAGTTAAAATTAGCTGTGAAAATAAGATTGCCTCTTTCCTGTTTGTTTCTTTACTAGCAAAAAATGCTGTACTATAATATTTTCATAATATCACTATTTTTCCTCTACTTGTTATACGCACTGTTGTAGTGTCCTGAAAAGCTGTAACACTCGGGGGGGGGGGGGGGGGAAACGGGGATAGACAGGGACCAACTCAAAATCAAAAAAGCCCCAAACAACAAGAAAAATGTGAGTCAGAAATAGTTTTGGTGTCTCTCTGGTTTTGACAGAAGTACCTTCCTCTCTCCCTCAGGCAAAACTGTTAGTAAATATATATATATATATATATATATATATATATATATATATAAAAAAGCCTATCCTGTCATTCTAACTTATTTCCCCCAGGTCCACTGTCACAATTCCCCATACTATGCCCCCATTATGTTGTTATTACAAGGTGCTGCCCTGACCTGGTACATGGAATTTGGTGGTATTAACAAGAGATTTTTTCCTATCCAAGAACAGCATGCTGCCAGAATGCAAGTCTGTAGAGTCTTTTTATTAGAGAATTGGCTGTTGGTTAAATAATTAAAAAAAAAAAAAAAGTTCCATATTTTCTACAGTTTCTTATATATATGATACTCTCACATTAGTAATTAAGTAATGTAATTTATGATTTATAAAAGTTTTGCACATTGGTTAGGAAATTCTTTGAAACAGAGCACACAATGTTGTGGATGGGCTGTTACATGCAGAGTTCTTCAAGAATCTTAGGACAAATTTTATCTTACTTAAGTTTTTCAGTAGTGAGCTCACAAAAAAAAAATAAATTTCATTCATTGCTAAAGAAATTAATTGATGACATTCAACTGGGCAGAAAAGCCAAGAATAAGGCTGAATATTGTAAAGGAAGAACTGAATAATCGTAAGAACTGGAGCAATATTGGCTGTGTCATAGGTGTGGAAAAGGTATCTGTATATTAATTATTCATGATCTGCAGCTTGCCAGCTATGCAGTAACAGTTTGATTTCCCTACACGTAATCTTTGGGCAAATCATGAGCACAGACAAATAAATATTATTGGCATTGCACTGTGCATGCTAATCCCCTACCTATACTTTTGTGCAATTCACACTAATAAGATGATCAGAGGAATGGAGAGGATATGGAATAGAAAAGATATAGAAGAGAAGTCTAAATGTATCCATGACTAATGGTGGATATGGAAAAAAGGTGGTCTTTTTTAACTACAAAAGGAAATATATTACAGAACAGCCTTTCTACAGAAAACCTTACTAATTCCAAGATGTTTGTGAGACCTTCTGATAAACTGGTTGTATGTCAAATGAGAGGACTGGTATAAGTGACGCAGGAGTGTCCTTTCTAAGCCCACTTCTGTAGAAATGGCTGCCCATTCTTGGCAGCTCTGAGTATCCTGGGCTCAGAGATTTATCGCTGTAAAGACAGAATTGCATAGATAATGCAAAGCAAACCACAAACAATAGTAAAGCTCTTTCCCCTTTCCCCCCACCCCCCTTAGAACCTACACATATTTTACCAGGGAATTTGTGCGTTTACAGATAACTGCTGACATGTATGCCATCACTGAACTATTAGACAGTCATAATTACATAGTCTCTTTCTTTTCCCATTTTGTTCTGTTATTCTCTTTCTTCTTGCCATCGCATGAAGTCAGATTGGAAGTACCTTGAAACAGAAGCCATTTCTAGTTTTTTATGCACCATTCATCTTACCTGTACTTGAAGCACCTAGGACATTATTGAACTCCATAAAATAATAAAATTGAGAAGGAAATACCATAAAAACTGTCCCTCCTGTGAAATCTCTGGCACTTCTATCAATGTTTATGTCCAGAAATACCGCGAGAAGAGCCTCTCTCATTTTATCAGCATTTCCCGTTACAGTCCCAGCTGAAGCAAGTAGTGAAAAATAACATATTCAAATATTTTCAAAAAAACTTGACAAAAAAACAGACTAAGCATGCACCTAGATCTGGGTAAAAATTCAGAGGCTTCTTATCTTTCCTTAGTAAATACACTTCACAAGTAGAGATTCTTTACAGGAGATTGAATTTCTGAGAATAAAGGGTCTTCATAGTTGCAATAAGCTTTAAGATAGAAAAATAGCTTGCAGTAGTTTCTTGCAATTTCTGTGCTGTACTTTAAAGCCCCTCATAGGCTTTTGCTATGAGTTTTAAGTAAGATATTCTGTTTACTATGGCCATTAAAACCATAAGTTTTTTAAAGCAGCTGCATTACAATATAAACTCAACAGGTCACATGGCACCTTTTATAAAACACCACATCATGGACTATTAAAGGGAATGAGTCTGTGCCTCAGACCAACCATGGTTTTCACAAGATACCAGCAGATACCCTGAGTAGTAGGGGAATTATTCTTCCACAGCTTTTAAAGTGTCTGGTAGAAAGATGCTCCTCCTTTCTTTTTAGATGAGACGTATTTTTATTTCAGAATTAATATATAGTGAATACTGTCAGCAGTGGATGCGGCTCTAGGGTGAACAGAGGTCTTCCCAGCAGCTCCATAATTACAACCATGACACTCAATTCCAGAGTGCTTTTAAGCCTATCTCAGGTCTGATATTTGTAATCATGCCTTCAGAATGTATATAATGGAGGCATGTATAAGATGGATTTTTTCAGTCTTAATATGTCCCCTTATCCTGTGCACAGGCCATGTCATGGAGCATTTCTCCCTCTCTCTCGGGTTATTTGGTAACCAGCTGAGTGCTGGTTTTGCACCTAAACCTCTCATTATCTCACAGATTCCACCATCTGGGTCATGGGTTGAGTAACCAGAAAGCTCCAGAGCTGTGTTAGGACTTCATGAATTGTTACTGTTTTTCGGAGTGATTGGAAGAGAGTAAGTATAGAAGGAGGAGAAATGAACCCAGACAGCTAGAGACACATAGGAGAAATGGCAGTGAACATAAAGTTTACTTTAACGTTTCCTGTTATGTTGCATAATTAGCAACACAAGCTGCAGTTTTACGTGCAGCTTTTTATAGTGTGTGTTTGTTCAGTCACTGCTACTGGGGGTGTTTTACTAAGTCAGCTTCACTTTTGTACATCTTAGCTAACCAAGTTTTAGGTAGATACTTTTAGCTTCCTTTAAGTAGGAGAGCATTTCTGTGTTTAGATGCACTGAGTGAAGAGATCTGATAAGGTTTGTATTTAAAATTTTGCCTACAAAGCCCTGTAACCTGCCTACAGAAGATAGATTCAACAATAACTAATCATTTGGTGGTTAGCGTTCTCTTACTGAATAAGACCAGGATAGTACATAGGACTGTTGTTGGAAAGCAGGATTACTCTGTGGTTTGTAACTCCTAATGATGCAGATCAACTGCTTGTTTTTAAAACGGTAAGAAGTGGAAGTAATACAGCAGGAGCTATTAAATCTTGATGTGCAACTGCAAGCAATATAATGATTAAGAATATAAAAGTTATCCCTTTGTGTGATCCTTCAGAGGCCTGTCCCTGGAAGGCTGTTTGAATGATTCCAAGATACTCATCACAGCTTAGAGTGAAGCCCTGTGACTCATATTGCAAGGTTAGAGGAAATCCATATAAATGTGTGAGTGTGTATTCTTACCTGTTGCAAACATGTTCGCCCTTTAATTTTACTATTTTTCCTGCATTAGCAGAGAAATAATATAACTAATGTCATCATAGATAACTTTTCTGACTTTCTGGTCTTCAAATAAAATAAATTGTATATTGTTGTTTACAGCTGTATGTGAACACATCCAAGCACACATATATAGAATCTCACAAAGCTATATACACACACTCTCACATGGCTGATTTTTCATTATGGAATACCTGATATTCCATTAAATTATTGAAGACCATCCCATTACATTTATTACAGAGGTCACTGATATTACTGCCAATCGCCAAATTTCGGTTTCCTGTTGTTGATTTTCATGCATGAGAAACACAGAGCCTCTGGACTGATGCTAGAGCTCCATCAATCTCTCTAGGCTGCTTTGACCTCAGGATATGTAAGAGTAGTGGATAAATTGGAAGATCAATGCCTTGTCCCTCCTGCTGTGCCAGCTGCTATTGAGAAATTAATATGAGGATCACTATAAATAAAAGATAAAAGATTATATGGCTTACAGTGTAAAATATTAAACTTGGACACAATGTGTTCCATGAATCTAAAACCAAAAGCTGAGAAAATTAACCCTGTAAGAGTATCCATAGCCTTTGTGGATATGTGGAAAAGAACAGAAAATTTGTCTTTAATAACTCTTCAAAAAAGCATGGAAATTTATCAGAACTGACCACAAGATTAAATATTGCAGAAAACAATCTTTAGCCATGGTCTAGTTTATCAGAAAGAGATAGTGAAGTTGTACACTATTATGTGTTCTCTAGTATAATTCTGAGAAAGCAGATGACTGCTGCATTTAATAATGATACACAGAATTTTTCAAGGGATGGGTTTTAAAGCATATGTATTTATGGACCTAATATACATTGGCTTCAATGAGTGCTGAGCATCTAGAAGAAACCTCACAAACACAAACAGAAATTTTACTGGAGAAAGCAGTTCAGACCCCTTGCAGGATGGGACATGAAATGTGAGCATTTCAGTTGTAGTGGAAATTACTGGGAAGTAAAGGGATCTTCGCCTTTAGGCATCAACCCCCACAAGCAGTTCAATGACTAACTCATGCTGCATCAAGCTGAGTGGTTAAATATCCTAGAGAAGCTGGGCCCAGTTTCCCCACAGTGTGGGTTAGGAGTTCAGATTTGGTTGCAGCTTCCAGAGCCATTATCTAAGTTTTAATCTACTTCCTCCTATCATTAAAATAACTTTCTCACAACAAAACAAATCACATGTACAATACTTCTTTACAATGTGAAGGAAAGGTCTATGGCACAGATAAATCCCATCTAATCTAGGAACCTAGCAGAAGTGACTAATGTTGAGCATAATTTCCCTTTAGCTAGATGACAGATGGGACTTCTCTTTGTAAATACTAGAGATTTGAATAGGGAAATTCCAATCTTAAGTGGTTTGAATCTCCACTGGAGCTGTATTTCTCAGCAGAGTAGTTAAGGTACATGGGGCAATCCTGCTTATAACGTAGGCATCCAGTCAGATGAGAGGCATATGTGTCCCATAAGAGGCCACCCGCCAAGAAGCACCTTCAAAATCAGGTGATGTTCTCAGCGCGTTCTTCTTGTAAGTTTCCTCACTATTCAGAGTAATTTAATTTCCCGAGAACACTTAGGCTTGTCACTTCCCTGAGTTATAAAAAAGTAATTTAAAAGTAATTTAATTCACTATATGATGAGTAAAACTCCACAAAAATGCCTGAATAAGTCCAGGGATTTAAACTCCACTTTACTCAGAGTTTCACCTTTGTGTTGTCCGCAATTGTATTCTCATAAGGAAATGAGTAGGACAGAATTCTGATTTATATTCTGACCTTATTTATATTTTCATTTAAACTGCTTAGGTTACAGTAATTTACTTTTGAGTCAAATTCTTTTCACATAATCAAGCATAACACATGTGGGATGTGGTCTGACTTCAACAGAGCATTTTTTGTTCTTCTGCAGCAAAAGATGAACTTTTATGAGCTTCAATGTCATACTTTGATTCCCTGGAATCATGCAATAACCAGAACAGGATTCATTTTTTTCTCGCTAGATGACATAAAGCATTGCGCATGAATTTTAGCAATAACTAATTCTCAAGTCTGTCTGTCCTATTTTCACACAAAGATGCCCACAGCTGTCCAAGACAAAGCTGCATGCATCAAGACAAAATAGAGCATCTGAATATGTTTCTTATTAATTAAGTTAATGATTTCCTTAAATACACAATACTCTTGTACAGTAGAATAGAGTATTCACTGGGCGCAGAGATTGCCTTTGGTGAATATAGAATGAAGGGAAAGTAATGGGGACTGTCTAGACCTCTGCTCTTCAAACCACTTGAATGTGGAAATGTCTGAATAAATCACACCCATGGTGGAGTAGTCAAATTCTTCTTTATTATCAATCGTGTATTTATGTAACTATCCTAAAGATGGGACTAAGTCCCCTGTGGTGTACCATTACATCTACCCCAGCCCATGCCCAGACTACCAGACTACCGTTCAGACTGTAGTTTAGAACCACTGGCATGGTTCTAAACTACAGTCTGAATGGTGCATAAAATGACTAGCAGCTAACTAAGCACAGAGAATCCTGTCAGTATGCATCCGTATGAAGTCTCAACAAACTTCTTGTCATGGCTTGTCCCATTCTTATTTCTCTTCAGCTACTATTTGAATTTTTGTCTCAGCTGATATCCAAGTTGGAATTCAACAGGTTTTACTGAGCAGACTGATTTAACATTTTTTTTTTTCAGAATTTCAGAGTAATGACATTTCAGTCATTTGGTGAAGGCTAGAGAATTTCTCATAATATGTCTGATTTCAATAGACCTGAATATCAAATCTGAGAATTTCCCAAGACAAGAAAGCAGGATTAGGCAAGCAAGTTGTGTTCGTGCAAACGAATGCAGTGCCATTAGAAGCTTATACACACATGCATACATACACAGACATGATTTAAATAAAAGTATGACTGAGAAGAAGGATCAGATTGTATTGAAGTGAAGAGGTAGAAGCTTGAAGGAAAATGAAACTTTTAGAGAGTCTTAATAATGTTTTGCTAGGAATTCAGATTTTGAGAATTTTTGTAATCCTTGTTTGAGCTTGAAAAAAGGAAGATATTCTTAAAATCTTTGTTTAGGCAATCTTTCATATCTGTTTGTAGTGGCAGAAGGCAAATTGATTATTCTGTGGCAGAATTACACTAGACAGAACATAGACCTTGATTAACAGCTTCATCTGGCTGGTATTCAACGGGTTAAAAAAATCGTAAATATTCTAACTCTTTAAATACCAATCCTGTATTTGATAAGTTGGTCTCTAAGGGCTGTAGGTGAATTTATTGAAAGTTTATGTAAAGAACTTTGCTATTCATATTTCCAAACTCATATCTTCCATTTCTAAGTTTCTTCTCCACCTGTCTTTTCACATTCAGAGTTCAATTCAAAAGTAGTATACAGGTTATGTCCTACTAAAGACAAATTAATGAAACCTGTTTCTTATTTGTAGCCACATCCCTCAGTCTGTGAAAAAAGCTGGCTCTTGTTCAACTTCCTGGAAAGAATTCTCAATGTATGAGGGTTTTTTACTTCCCTTTACTTTTTTCTTTCTTTCACTGTCTGCACTTTTTCTTAAGGTCCAAAAGTATGTATTATAAAGGGAAAAGAAAAAAATTAAAGATCACGGCTTTTTCTCCCTGCAGTGACTGCCTTGGCTGAGAAATGAAGATCACCATAAATAAAAGATAAAAGATGTTATGACATTTGGGGTAAAATATTAACACCAGGCCAAAAGTGATGTATCAAAGTCTGACCAAATTAACCCCCTGGGATAGACAGAGGCCTTGTTTATGTTGCATAGGAAAACAGGTAGTGGAGAATTGTGTCTGTCTGTGTTGTGTGCATGTTCACATGCACACTTGTGTCTGTGGGAAACACACAAAATACATACCCATTTCCCCTCTCTCAGTCTGCATCCATCCCATTCTCTTCCCACACCTAAAGTAACCTATAAACCTAATAAACCTAAAGTATATCTTTGTACTACACACACGTTTGGAAAGCTTTCATAATATATATCTGTGACTTATGTTCCTATGTACAGTGGCCTTGGAAGTTGTGAGAAAGAAAAAAATTGGAAAGGCAATGTTACCTATGTATTTGTAAATCTGAATATAACATACATAAAAAAGGGGTATAGCATTCTAATATAAATAAATATATGCAAAAATTAAATGTATACATGTACATCTCAGCACACTACACATTTACACAATGTGTAGTGTACATATGTATATATGCACAAGCACAATGTGCTTGTGTATATCTATATTTCTATTCTCTATGTTTATGTATGTATGTATATAGATGTGTTTAAACATAAATGATAAACATATATATATTTATTTATGAACACACAAACACATGCATGTGTGACACAAACCATTCAGAATCCCTGAGAGAAACACTGTGTGTTTCCTGCCTTATTGGTGCTCTTCAGGTGACGCCTGCAAGGGATTTTATACTGGCTTCCCCTCTGAGCAGCAGGAGAGTAATCACTCTTCATTCCATACAGGGATGTTAACTTATTACCCTGTTGGCAGGTGCAGCAGCCAGAAGCTACTTTTTTCACACTTTAAATTAAAAAAAAAAAAACAAAAAAACCAACCCCAAAACCATAGGAAAATGTTTTCCATTAATATTTACACCAATAATTTATTCTAGCTAATCCTTCATTAGATTCATGCTGGTGTAAAGCCCTGCTGGAAATTATGTGTCTTAGGCACCCACCTAAGAAGGCGTTACTTAATTGAAATTGTTAAAAACAGACTTTAAAACTGTCCTATCCTACAAAGCAAACAGATATTGAGACTTATAACTCAACTGTACTTTTTGACTACCTAGATTTCAACTTTTTCAAGACAAGTAATGACATAAAAGAACCAAGTAACTCAGACTGTGACTATATCAGACACTTCAGCTGAATCATAAGTAGAGCTGATCTAGTCTTACATATGTATTTGAAGTAGAGTAGGAAGCCTTGCTGAAGGAAATGTTAGTAGGTGGGGTCTCTCTCCTTAACTAATTCAATATCAGGTGGTTGTTTCCTAGAATTGAAGTGAAATTTGAAATTTGTATCGAATAGCATTTATTTATACTAGCAGTCAGCAGACTACGAACTACATTTTCGGAATGTTAAGCCTCTTGGCTGAGTTCCTGTGTAAAGATCATGTTATGACATTTGACCATCTCTGTGTTTTGAATATACATTATATCCTTTATACTGTTGTGGTATACTGTCCTTTCATGCTTTCATGGTGACTGCAGTTAGTGTTTTATTATATTGACTTTTTCCTCATTTTAATTGCCTAAATCTTGAATAGGGGATGAGAGGAAATTCTCCACTGGTCTGCAATCTGACTAGCCAGTTAACAAATTTGAAACACTAGTACTCTGATTCATACAATTCTATAACTCTTAGATGAGGTGTAAGGGATATTGGTAAGGACATGGCAATGAAGTACAGATCAATAGAGATGAACAATAATCAGAGACATTCACATATTTTGTGAACTGTCACTAATTCCAAGTCAAATTCTTTTATATTATTAATAATTTGCAAATACAATAGCAAGGTATTTGAAAATTTGTCAGGGTATAGCTTCACGTTTTCTTGTGTCACTGAAACACATCTTTAAAGGAGAGATGCATCCTGTTGCATCTGAAAATGTAGTTTTTTATATAACATTGTATTCTCACACAGTATAATGGTCTTAGAGTTGCTAAACAAATATAGTATCTACACAAAGCCATAATTGCACATCTGTTCACTAATATAGGCAAACAGAGGTGGCAGCAGAGGGAATAACAAGGAAACAATGTCTTGCATGCCTGTTATCATCACAAATTACCTACAGTCCTGAAAATATCTGAACACCCTTGCTGTACTAGAATCTGTAGGGTAGATTTTGGAACTAGCCAAATAAAAATATTACCTAGGTATCGAGAGCCTTGAATCATAGAATAGGTTGGAAAGGACCTTAAGATCATCTAGTTCCAACCCCCCTGCTGTGGGCAGGGGACACCTCCCACAAGGCCCTGTCCAACCTAGCCTTGAACATTGTCAGGGATGGAGCATTCACCACTTCCTTGCGCAACCTTTATCAATCAAGTTTTACAACAATATCCATTTATTTCACTTAAGCTAACATTGATTTCCCTAACAAAAAGCCTAGCTCCTAACTGTTAGAGAAGACAGGCATGGACAGCCATATGGACATTGCAATAAATATTCATACCTGTAGAGATTTTAAGTTATCATATGTCCTGGGTTCAGATATAGCAGCCATTTTTCTCCTTCTTAGTAGCTGGTGCAGTGCTGTGTTTTTTAACTTGCAGCCTGGGAACAATGCTGATAACACTGATGTTTTTAGTTGTTGCTAAGGAATGTTTACTCTGACCAAGGGCTTTCTCAGCCTCATGCTTTGTCAGGGAGGAGGGGAAGCCGGGAGGAAGCAGAGACAGGACACCTGACCCAAAATGGCCAAAGGGGTATTCCATATCATGGCATGTCATGCCCAGTATAGAAACTGGGGGAAGTTACCTGGAAGGCCCAGATCACTGCTCGGGTCGGGCTGGGTATCGGTTGACAGGTGGTGAGCAATTGTATCCTCTCCCCTTGTTATTTTCCTTATCATTATTATTATTGGTGGTAGCAGCAGTAGTTTTGTATGGTACTTTAGTTACTGGACTGCTCTTATCTCAACCAGTGGGAGTTACATTCGTCCGATCCTCCTCCTCATCCCTCCTGGAGCAGGGGGAGGAAAAGGAGGGTGGAGTGAGCAAGCAGCTGCGTGGTTCCGAGTTACTGGCTGGGCTCAAACCACGACATCATAAAACCACTGACATCTCCAGAGGTACACTGACTTACATCTGTTGAACAACTGGTTTGTAATATGGCTTAATCTACACAGATTTTCATAGCCAACTGTACTTTATCAGAACTACACAATCCGTAATTTTCACTGCTTCATTTCAGTTTCTGCAGAGTGTAAGGAGGGTAAACAACATTACAATTGGATTTTAATTTCTTACTCTTCTTTTGATAATCTCGAAAGAATAAAAGGTTAATAAAGTTGAATGTCTTGGCACACTCATACTGTAGAGCTGCTAGATAAGATGTAACTTGGCAGTATTAAAGTGCCAACAGTATTAAAGTACATAAAGAGATGGAAGACATGTCGTGTTAGGCCAAAATCTCGTGTTGTTAACAGTACTACTTGCAACATAAAATATGATGAATGACATGATGTCTTGGTAACCTGCATTATAATAATTTTAATGACATGTAGAATTATTAAATGTTTTAGTGTCAAATAAGACGATCTTTGAGTCTCATTAGTTCCTCCTCTTTACTGCAGCATACATATTTTTTATCTTCTTAGGTGGATGAAGGGACCCCTAAACTGCAAAACTAGGTAACAATGTTTCTTGCTTTCTCTTCTTATCCTGCCAGAACATCCTGAAACCTATTTCAAGTGTTCAATTCCCTATGTAAAAAATATCCAAAGCATAGGATTCCTTAACCTCCATCAAGACTGTGAGAGGCAGAAGTAGCGAAGATAAATCCCTCAGAGGTTCTGTAAGATTTTGTCACAACCTATGACCAACCGGCTAGACAAACATTATATCAATGCTGTAAGAACAAGCATTATTTTTAAAATACTTGCAGGTGTATTAGGTTTTCTCGTGTATATCTCATAGATAGCTCAAATGCGCCTCCCGTGGCTGAGCCTTGAAAGCTAGTGCCTAATCCAAATCCCTGATTGTGGGAGAAGGCAAGCCAAAAATATCTGCTGAAGCAGACATTCCTGGGAGTGACTTTCCCAAGTTACAGGAAGAGAAAGTGGCTGTAGAAGCTTTGGTATATTTTATCTGCATGTAGAAACAGCTACATCACCACATGTTTACTTACCTTTTAAACGTAGACGGCCCATGCAAATGCTGGTTACTGATGTCATTTGCTTATCATATATTTTTTTTTCTGTAAATATGCATGCACACAACATCTGGAAGTCAACCTATTAACAAACTAGAAGCAAGCAGCTTTACAGAGCAGGAAAACACACTGATTCTTTTCCAGACTGAACGTATACCTTCCAAGCAATGAAGGTGGAAATGTTTGTCAACTCAAAGGCTAGCGTGCAAAGCTACAGTTACAGACCGATCCCTGAGATAAATGCATACATCACCAATTTAATGCAGATTGCAAAGGCATTTCTGAGAGGGATTAAAAAGTGTAAGTAATCCTTTTGTGTGAGGGTATCTAGCTATAAGGTCTGATGTGCAGAAGAGAATATTTGGCCTTTGCGGGAAGGTAAAGTGGAAAGATTTTGACTATACTGCCAACGGACTTCAATAGATTTGGATAGGTTATTCCTTACCTTATTATTCCTTGATAATGTGCTTTTATCCATTCCATACCTTATTATTCCTTGATAATGTGCTTTTATCCATACATATTCTATTTCATGAGTATCCAGCTTTCACTGGAAAAAGCGCTGAAGAAGCAAAAATAAGATCGTTACTCTAGGAAAAATGAAGAGGATGAATAGATGGTTGTCCTATGACTGCCTGTTGCTGCACAATTGTAATGCCAAAAAGATATTTCACAGACTCATCTGCTAGCATGACCTAGAAATATAGGACTGAGAGATAAGACTGTTCAAAGACAGGTTAATAGTAGGAAGAGGAGAAAAAGACTTTCCCTGCAGACTATTGACTCACCCAAAGAGAAGAATGCCTGAAAATTACACCAGAACTCAGTTAAAATGAACTTCCAAAATAATAAACCAAGAGTAAGTTGAGAATGTTCTTATTCTACTCAGTGGACCAAAGAAGAGAAGGAAAATAATGAGTGAGACTAGTTCAGAGAAAAATCATAAAAGTTATCTCACATCCATTAGGTGAATGGAAAAAATGCTTGGAAGACCACTGATGCTTTGAAAGAAGTTCTTTCTGGGGAGTAGGGTTGAAATCTACCTTTGCCTATAAAACATTACAACAGTGAAGTCGTCTATTAGCCCTACATTAGAAATCTGAGAAATTCCAAAGCAATTGAAGGAATGTTTTATCTCTAATGATGATTAATGAGGTACATAATGCATATATAACAGTGTTAAGTGTAAATGTATGGATATGTTTTGGGTTGGGTTTTTTTTTTTATTTCAACAAGATGTGGGAGTTGGGACAATATAGAGTAATGTCAATTTTATTTTAACTGCAGTTGAATAGCAAACAGTGTGGGGGGTAAAAACGAATTTGAAGTATGGCAAGTAACCAAGCTCTTATTTAAAGTAAAAAGGAAGTTTGTAACATATGATCTTGCAGCAGACTATGCAGCATTTGATAAATTAGGGAGAATAAGAATTTATGTAGGAAAGATGTACTTTGTATATTTTCATATAAATTCTAGGAATATTTTGTCGTGACATGACCATTATTTTCACATATAGTCCTACAAATACATATGATCATTAGATGAGGTATCATGGATTTACAAGAAACAAATGAAAAACCCCAAACAAACTAAAATGAACAAAAACGCCAAAGTGTATCCTTACCATTTTTTTTCCATTACCATTTATCACCCTTAATTTAACAGTATAGTTTTGTTTTATTTTTAATTCAGTGTGACTTATTCTTTGTGTATCATCTTTTTTCTTGGGTAGAATTTCTAGTGGAATTGATGGGATGTTGGCAAAATTGTTTTCCCTCACTACAGGAATATGAACATATTAGCTAGGTACATGATATTCTCTGATGCATTTGTCACACAAAAGTCCTATTAGAAAAAAGAAGAACTATTACTCCTATTTTACATGTGGGACAGCTATGGGAGCGAGTCCACGTGCAGGTACTTCAAGACATGAAGAGAGGCAGCTCCACTTTTGTGAACTACAATTCACTGACTAGGTCACAGACACATCGTGAAGTGTTGTGGTTGAAAATTCCTGTTATTAGGAGTTAACATACTATCCAAAGGGAGAGCTATCTTGCATCTTTTCTCCACAAGTGAGCAGGATGAACAAGAAAGGTAAACAGCGCTATTCCAGGGAAAGGGTGACAGGCCTTCAGTAGTCTGTGATTTTGTCTGTGGTTTTCCTTGCCACAAGATGTTGTTAATGTTAAAATGTCTGTTTGGGATCAGAAAATGAACAGAAAAACCCATGGAAGAAAAATGTATTGAACACAATTGCATAGAAATATGAAATCTCTAGTTCAGGTCTCTGCATCATAAATTCCCAGAAGAAAGGAGACTATTCTAGGGAAGTATCACTGTGTGCTTGCCCTGCATTTATACTCTTCCTCAGGCCTCCTGCCAGGAGTAGGTAGACCTTTGATCTGACCCAGTGCAGGTAATTCTATATAAAAATGGATAAAAAAATAGGTTGATTGACTTGAAACAGAATGGAGAATGAAAATCAATTCATTCAGGGAGAGCATCACTAGGAATGTACATGGCTGGAACAAAATTATGAACTGCTGTGATAAAGGGCCTCAGCCTCTCAAAGAAAATGTAAAGGAGTGGGTAGTGCATTTTCTCCTATTTTTTTCCCCTGTCCACCTCTCAGTTTTTTCCATTCTTATGCAAAGTATGTCCACATATGCAAATTATTAATCAAATTTTTGTGTTCAGGGTACTGGCAGGTATGCTGAAGGCTGCACATTTCTGTACCATGATGCAACATTGTTGCCTGTAGTCAGACTGCCTACAAGGAGAAGGAAGCATTTATCACAGGACAGGCAATTCTTCCAGTTTTGGAGAAGCATGCAACTAGCATTTAAAATACTGTCTTAAGTATTACCACCAAGTTACTCCACATTTCATAAAATGATCCTTTATTCCCATGCCAGATCATAATGCCACTTCCTTCTTTCCTCACAATAAAAAATTTTTCAGCTAAATAGTGAACTGTATGTCACTAAAACATACATTTTTAAAATCAGCTAGTGTAATACTTTGCCCCTCTGATAGTGGCGTGGATGCTTTTTTCTTTTGTCCCAAAGAAAAGAATTTTAACTTAAGAAAGAAATCTGCTTTACTGAATTTCGTATGTGTCCAGTGATCTCTACATGTGTTCCATGTAGGCATTCTGGTTTTAGCACTTATTTAATCAAAATTCATTTTGTACAATTTTTGGCTGAAATGCTTCTGAAGGATTTGACTTCTTGAATTCTGTATAGTTAATAAGGTCTGATTATTCATTCACTGGAAATTTCGTATTTCCTGTCAAGAATAAGGTGCCCAAAATTTGGTATCAACATCATGTGTAACACATAGAAACACATAGTGTCTCTTCAAATACTCAACAAAATAGATGGCTCTCTCACAAACTCAAATGCAGAGTGGTCACTGAAAGCCATTCCTAAGATCCTTAGGAGTTGCTTGACAACATGATCAGCCTAATGGCAAGTGCATTGTGGTTCATGTTCATGCCTCTGTGGTCCTTAATAATAGGCTCTGGATTCAGAAGAATTATAATCCGTAAGTGTAATGTGTGGCATAGCTCTGTCTGGCAGTGGAAATTTAAGTTATTTTTCACTTACACTCTGTCATATGTCACAAAACTCAGCTTTCCCAAGAATACAGAACTACGAACTTGTTATCTATTTTTCTGGCTCAATAGTGGAGGAATCAGTGGAAAGTTATCAGTAGTAAAGAAAGATAAAGTAAAGAAGCACATGAGGAATTATACAACTATAGCTATAACTATATATATGTATATCACAGACTGCTTTTCTAGCAAATATCCATGTCTTTCTTCCAATGGCTACAATAAGAAAGAAGGCATTTTTTTAAATCTTCGTAATAGCTGACTGACTCAATTCTTTAATCAAGTAGTCTTCTTGCAATAAAGGAATAAGGCTCAGTTCCTTGATTTACAGGGGAAGACTAACCTTTCGTGTGAATGACAGGTTTCCAGAAAAGGAGAAAGCCAGTTATTATTCCTAAACTATCCATTTCATGTCTCTTTGGATAGCATGTTAGCTCCTAAGAAAAGCAATCTTTAACCACAAGTGAATAAATTAAGCATAGCCAGGCAGAAAAAAAGTAAGTGCAGCTACAGTAAGTGGTCTGAATTCAAGGTTTCAAATAAGGCAAAGGGAGCCTTCCAGGGTTCATTGCACAAAATCTTTGTCAATGAACTTTATGGTTTGCTTTCTAGGAGTTTCCAAAAAACTATAGCCTGAGGCACTACTTGGTAGTTCAGGTTCAATGGGCTGGCACATGTACAAGCTGGTAATATATGACAGTTCATAAGCAACTCCTCAGCAATGAGGGAAGAGTTACAGGTGCCATGTTTTTGGAACACTGTCTTATCACTCAGAGCATGAGCCCCTGTTTCAGCATTAGTGTCAGTGGAGGTAAGAAATACGTGTTTTCCCAAGTGAAAAGAGAATTGTTCAGACCCTAAGATAAATATCTACTATGGACTTTTGACAGAAATAGTTCATTGAGATATTGAGAAGCATCATACAGTTTTTCTATGTCTGTCTTACACACTTCTCTCTAAATCCATGAGTGATTATGTATGTAATATATGTACTGTGATGGTGGAGAAAATGAATGATATATCTGGGATAAGAAGGACAAAACAACATCAGAGCAAAGCAGACTGCAGAAATCTGAGGTTTTCATATTTGTATTAAGAATCTTGTCAGAGGAAAATTAAATATTGCAACAAAAGTAAAAATGTTCTTAGTAAAAAGAACTTTCTTCATAACTTTTCTACCTAGCACTTCTTAATCTGTTGACATGTTTTCCCTTGGAAGAAGAGCACAGAGCAAACAGATCCTCCAAAAGCATAGCTGTGATATCTGACTTAACATCAATCTCTGAAACATCAGGCAGAAAAGTTTAAAGCCTGAAATTCCCCAGCCACTTCTAGAAACATAAGGCAGGGGGGAGGAAAGCTGTCAAAACTCAGGAGGGGTACCCATGTAGTGTTTTCCAAATGGTTCTGTGCTATCACAAGGCTGTTAAACCAGTCCAAATTATAGGCATCTGACCCAAGGGGTGCATAAAAATTTCACTTTCTGGAACGTTCATCTTTTCAGATGACTCAAGTGAAACACTCAGAGCATTTCTGACTCAGTAAGAATTGGCTAAGGTTTTGACTGTAGAGAAGAAACGCATTGTAGCCTACAATGCACTGATGACCTAAATTCAACAGAACACTTATTTTCCAAATACTGCAATCAACCAACTTAAACCATGTGTTCCCGCCTCTTTCTTTACTTTTCCTTATACTTATGCCGTGTTTTAAACCTAGCTGGTTGCTCAGAACCACACAGCCATTCGCTCAATCCCCCCGCTCTTTTTCCCTTCTCGGGCAGGAGGGAAAGATGGGAAGGAAAATGGAAAAAATGTAAATCCCATGGGTTGAGATAAGAATAGTTTAATAACTAAAGTACAATATAATATTACTACTAGTGGTAATAATAATAATGATAAGGGAAATAACAAAAGAAGAGAATATAAAACTAAAAGGGAAAAGAAAAAAAGCCAACAAACATAAGTGATGCACAACACAATTGCTTACCACCTGATACTGATCATTACTAATACCCAGCCCGAACTGAGCAGCGATCTGTCCCTTTCGGGTAACTCCACCTGTTATATGTTGGGCATGATGTGCTGTGGTATGGAATACCCCTTTGGCTAGTTCGGGTCAAGTGTCCTGTCTCTGCTTCCTCCCGGCTTCTTGTGCCCCTCTTTACTGGCAGAGCGTGAGAGGCTGAAGTCCTTGACCAGGCTAAGTGCTACTTGGCAACAACCAAAACATCAGTGTATTATCAGCATTGTTCTCAGACTAAAGCCAAAACACAGCACTGCACCAGCTGCTAGGAAGGAGAAAAGTAACTGTTACAGCTGAAACCAGGACAGCTTATCAAATCTGCTTTTGCTGATAGAAGAGTACATCAAAAGTTAGTATCTGTCATAGACCAATACTTCCATTTGCATGACCTTTTTGTTGAACAACTAACTGCAATTTTTGCATAAACAAACATGCTCCTGTTTGCACCATGTCCCATAAGCACAATTTAATCTACCCAATAGTGGCTGCTCATTGTTGCTGTTTAAGCTATTGTCTCATTTTAATTCAAATAGTAACTTTTTTTTTTAAGTTATATTTTCTCTCTGATGTAAACCTACACATAATAATAAAAAACACCAAGAAATGACACTCAGATTCAAAATAGCTCTCAACTCACAATTTGGGATTATGTTTCCAACATTAATATATAAAAGATATGAATGGAGAATAATATATTGTTAAGTTAAAAAATCTCAGCTGATTCATATTTTCTGCAATACTTCTCACTAATTAAAGCAAAATACCTCATGGAATACCTTTTTTGTTATTTCATTAATTCTGGTTATTTAAGTCAATATAAATTCTTTCCTATAAAATGAGATCTAAAGCAACATCCGTTTTTTCTGCTAACACAGTCAACAGGACCTACAAACAGTCACTTGTTCTGCAGTAGATAGAAGGCATGAGAGCATAAACTGCAGTCAATCAATATTATTTGTGCCCAGTATCTTGGAGCAGAGATGCTCATGTCAAAACATGAAAGCATCCTTAAAAAAAAATAATCTAATGAGTTGACACACTTTCTCCCTCCTCCTGTCAAACTTTTTTTTGAACTTACTTCCTTCTTCTTAACTCTTGATTGTTTATATTTTTTCTGAATGTTCTACTGCTTTGGCATTTTTACAACTACCTTTGTTTTGTTTTTTCTTTTTACAGACAGTATAAGACCAGACTCCTTAATCTCCTATTATCCCATAGATTAGATAGTTGATTCTGCAGAGAAGATATTGTTACACCTATTGAACAATACTCTGTGAGCTGGTTATTCATGTAAGTTGCATAGCATTCAGAAAATGACAATGATGAAGTCTATGAGAACAGGATTTTCTTGCAGTTCTAGGCAGGCTTACAGAAGACTGTGCAGAAAGAAGGAGGGTGATATTGCAAAGAACCTGAAGCATGGATACATATGTGGCTATGTTAAACTTTCACGTGGAAGACAGACATGCTGCAGTTGAAATCCTCTACGTTGAACAATACAAAAAGTGATTTTTTTCCTTTATTTTCTCCATTATATTTTTACCTACAGCCAGAACATGTGAGTAGATTATTTTATCTAGAAGCAAGGAATTTACTTTTTATGAACACACAGCTTATTTTCTGCATGTTTCCCCTATTGCTAACACCAATACTGGGCCAAGAAAGGGGAACCCAGTTACTCAAAGAGATGAAGAATGTAAATCAAGAGATGTCTTGTAAAGAAGATCTTATCCACAAGTCTATTCAATATGAGGACAGAAAGAGGTGGGGAATGCTGAAACAAACTCACATGCATGATGGAGTGTACTACAGACCTATATTATCCATGTAAATCCTGCATAAAATAGCTCATGGAGATGCCTACAGTGTGCTAGGGTTTAGTCAGCAGAGGCTGGTGGCCCTCCTTGCATGCTTGGGGTTTAGGGAGGCTACAGAGGCTAACCTCAACTGAGCCTGCAGATTTTCATGACTGAAATCAGTAGCAGTGCTGCTGGACCTGACCCAAAGGCGGGCCAAGTTCAGCATAAGTACAAGTATTCGAGAGCTTTCACAACCACTTAAAATACAAGCCTGATAATACTGCCACTCTCATATCACTTCTGAAATCCAGCAGAAGGTTGTTAATATTGATATGGTTAATATACATCAAACAGGATTCCTTTAATTTTTTGAATCAAAAAATTCTTCACAGTGTTGACATTTCTTCACTGAACTCTCAGGATTGTTTGGTTTCAGAGACTGTAGGGTCCAAGACACATTTTATTTTAAATAATCCTTCATAAAAAATTCATCTTTCAGTCTAATATGATTGAAACTTGGCTTGAGCATGTTTTATAATGCATTGAACTGGAAAGACTATGGGTGTTGAATTATTCAAAAACATGATAACGAAAATAGTGGATATATGTGTGCATACAGGGAGAGGTGATCAAAGAAATCAGGGTGACTTGATATGTCTTGTTATCTCATTTTATTTACTTTTCAGAACTCATCCAAATATTAGAGAGGAAAAAATCAATATCAATTTTCACCTCTGTCACGTTCCACGCTTCAATTATTAATGAATGTCAAATTTGACCACATTTCTTCATACCACCTGCTCTACAATAATATTTCTAAGCCTTTATTAAAAATGTAAAATTGTCACTGAATTTCCAAATATGATTCTCTGGTGGCTAATTCAGCTTGTTTTATTAATAAGTGAGTTCTGATGAGTAATACTAATTTAATACGCCTGCATGTAAGATTAAACCATAAATTATTCCTGCTGAAGGTGATGAGATTTGACTGCTGTGTGGTTGTTAGGCAATAACCCTCTGCATTAACCCAGAAGCATACTAAGGAAAAGAGGTTCTTTACAGAAATGAAAATGTTAATATTTTACCTTTGTTGTGGGAAGTTTCTATATATTTTTGTATAAAATGAACAACTACCACACAGTGAATTACATACATACACTGCAAACACACACAATGCATACGTGTACAAAAAGAAATATACACACAGAAGGAATATAAATTAAAAAGCTTCTAGTCCTCACTCATTGGAAAGGCATCTAAAATGAGAATTGTTTTCAAATGGGCTTTGACCTTATTATCACTCACATTAGAATACTTTATGGTCACGTTTACTGTTGTTCCTGGAGTTAAATAATACTCCCTGTTTCCATGTAGTGTTAAGAGCTGGAACATAAATTGAGTTCTGACAGAACCTAGATCATTAAAACAGCGTTTAATTCATGGCTTTACCTCCTAATTTTTTTCATATTACTTTTGGTTTAGACATGAATAGTCAAAGTATTTTCAACACAACTAAAAAATTACGCCATAACCTGGCTGACCTGAAGGAGGTTAAGGTGTACCTTTCAAATCATGGTTTTAGGGTATGTTTTATTTGATAGATTGCATTTAAAATCTTCCAGACTAAGCTGGTATTTAATGATTACAGGAGTAATCTCTGGACAAAATAACTTCAAAATTTCCAGAATTTAAGACCAGAAGTTATTGTCCCTTGGACAGATAGACTATTTCATAATAATATTGTATCCATTTGTAATTTCTAAATAAGGCAGAATGATAAGGTACATGTACCATCAAATGTGCACAAACTTGATCTTTGTCTCTATTACTGAAGTTCAACAGTGCACTGAATTACATTATGCACTGCATTTCCTAAAAGTTTGATTTTTTTCTCTCAGTATTTAAAGACTGAGCTGAACATGGCCCAGCAGTGTGCTCTGGCAATAGGGAAGGGCAACAGCATCTTGGGGAGTATGAACAGGAGCACGGCCAGTAAGTTGAGAGGGGTGGCTACTTAGTGCTCACTAGAGCACATCTAAATGCTGTGTCCAGTTTGGGTCCCCCCATATAAGAAAGACATTGATGAACTGGACAGAGTTCTGTGGAAGGCAAAGAAGATAGATAAACAGGGGCTGGAGAATAGACTCTGCAGGGAGATGCTGTAGGACCAGGACTTACTCAGCCTGGAGAAAGGATGGCTTCAGAACCACTTGCCATCAGCTCCTCTGGGAAAGAGATCAAGGAGGCGCAGCTAGGTTCTTCACAGGTGGACAAGACACAATGTACATAAACAGAAACAAGAGGTTTAGACTGGGTATCAGGAGAAATGTTTTCCTGAAAAGGACAGTCCAGCAGTGGAGTATAGGTCTGGAAAGGTCACCCCATATCCACCCCCAAAGTCTTAAAATCTCATCTAGATAAAGCTCTGAGTGACCTGTTCTGATCATGAGATCAAAGCTAATCTTTCTTCTGTCCCTTCCAACCTAAATTATCCTATCATTTTCTGAAGTATGCTGAATAAGGAAAACCAAGAAATATCTGAAGATTAAAAAACCCTTCAGTCTTTGCCATCTTATGATTTCTCTTGGAACTGAAGTAGGAAAAGTGAAATGGTGGTAGCTTTTTGTCACAACTTCTTGCCACCTAAGCAGTAGCAACACAGGCATAATTAAAGGGACATAACTAGCAGCTGATTGTTTTTCTATTTCTTCAGAGGCTGGTCAAGTCTTGGGTATTCTTAAACATGAATCTTCCTTTGTATGACTTGTTCACCCCTAAGAACAAGGATTCTATCCTTTTTTCTTGGTTCTTAACATTTGCAAGCATTTTTTCTTTCCTTAACTTTGCCTTTCCTTTATCTCATAAAAAAGGACCACCTTGCAGCTTTCCTTGGAACTATGCAGTTTGACTGAATCATGTTCAGATGAGTCTTTCCTTTGATTTTGTATTTGAGTATTACCATTGTTATCATGCACTTATGACACCCTGATCTGTACTGTAGCCTATTTCTCTGTCTGATGATGGCTTGACTGCTTTGTATGTGTGTGTGTGTATAGCCATACATACATATTAATGTTTTTATAAGGAAGTGCTTGGATTTTTGCTCAAACCTGAGGCAGGGAGGTAAGTGGCCAGTGTTTCCAGGTCTGTGTTTTGGCCTGTCTGATTTAATTTGGTTTTGGGGAAATCTTCCTGGGACACCTTTCATTGCTTTTGAAACATTCAAGTCTTCTTCGACGACAAGAAAGCAAGATCACGTTCCTGAATTTCTTAATGTAGCAGAAATTTATAAAGTAAAATGAAGCAAATTATCTTAGTTTTAAAACATATCTACCTGACCTCTTGGGTTTACATTAGTACCTAGGCTAGTTCCAACTTGTAAAGGACGTTTAGGGTGGTTTTCTTTCTTTTAGATAATCTCAATGGATACTTTCAGTTCAAAGTGGCAATGAAGCAAAGAAATGGGATTCCAAATGGCATGACAATATGGTTGCCCAATGCCAGGCAGAACAGCTGGAAGAGCTACACAGAAAAACAGCTGCTAAGTTATATATACTCACCTCAATTGCCGAGGTATCTCCAGAGAGGACGCCTTTAACACCGGAGCGGGGGGAAGCACAGCGTCCAGGAGCCTCAGTTCGGAGTGGCGAGAGCGACCGAGGAGCCTCAAGTCCTCGACAGGACTTGCCCAGGAGCCGGCAGCTCAGCTGACGCGAGCAGTGACTCACAGGGGGCGGTGCCAGGAGTGAAGGCACCAGCCCCCAGTGGGTAAAAACCCACCCCAGGAAGCGCGAACGACCTGGGCGTGGCACGGCAGTCAGGGCGTGGCGCGGCAGTTCGAGCGGGATGGTGAGCATTCGCGTCAGGACCAGGGCCCGCTGTGGGAGCTCTGCCCCGGCGGTGGCCAGCGTAGGCACCCAGACAGAGCCGATGAGAGGGGAGGCTGCGGCGCAGACCTCGGAGTGTAGAGAGTGCCTTGACTGGTCTCTTGAGGCGAGGGCGCACAATGGGCAGGGCTGCACTCGGTGCGCCCTGGTGGAGGTCCTCCTGCAGCAGGTGGCTGAGCTGCGGGAGGCTGTTGGTGAGCTAAAAGATGCCAGGGAAGCTGAGAGGAAGCTGGGCTGCTTGCTCCGGGCCCAAACTGTGCAGGGGCCGCAAGCGTCCGGCATTGCTCATATAGGAAAGAAGGAGGGCAGCAACCCAGGAAGCTGGGAATTAGTTACAAGAAAAACTAACAAAAAAAGGAGGAAGAGGAGAATTAATGACAAGGAACTTCCTCTTAAATCTGATGTCCCCACCCAGAACCGCTTTGCAGTTCTGCAGGGGGCTAAGGAGAAAGCACCCACCACACCTAATGAGCATCCTGCTGATGCACCAGTAAAGAGGATCGCTACTGGTGCCTCCAGGAAAAAGCGGCGGGTCATAATAGTAGGGGACTCTAAAAGGCACAGAGGCACCCATCTGCCGGCCTGATCCAGTCTCGAGGGAGGTGTGCTGCCTGCCAGGGGCTCGGATCAGGGGTGTTGCTGAGACGCTGCCTGCTCTAGTAAGTCCTGCTGACTATTACCCCCTTCTAGTGGTCCATGTGGGTGCTAGAGATATAGATAGCAGTAGCCTGGAAAACATTAAGAAGGACTACAGAGCCCTGCGAGAGGTGGTTAGGGGCTCTGGTTAGGGACTCAGATATAGTTTTTGCATCGATTCTCCAGGACAAAGGGGAAGACCTTAAAAAAGCTAGGCGCATTTGGCAGGTTAATAAATGGTTAGAATGGTGGTGCCATAGTCAGGGGTTTGTCTATTTAGAACATGGGGCTCCATTTGGGAGGCCAGGTCTACTGGAGGCAGGTGGAGCTGGTCTGACGAAGGGGAAGAGCTGTTTTGGTAGGAGGCTTGCCAGGCTGGTGAAGAAAGCTTTAAACTAGATGTGTTGGGGGAGGGGAGCATTGATCCATCCCAACACTCCTGGTCAGTTGCCAGCACCTGTAATAAGTGCTTGGAGCTATGTAGAGATGTTCCAGTTGCCCCAGCCATTGGGTCAGCTTCATTTGGAGCTCGGTTAAGGTGCCTCTATACAAACGCCTGTAGTATGAGGAACAAGCAAGAGGAATCAGAGATGTGTGCAAGGCTACAGGGATATGATGTCACTGGTATCACAGAAACATGGTGGGATGGCTCCTGTGATTGGAGTGTCGGAATGGAAGGTTACAGTCTGTTTAGAAAAAACAGGCCAGGCAGACGGGGAGGGGGTGTTGCTATCTATGTCAGTGATAGGCTGGAGAGAATGGAACTCTGTCTGGGGACGGGTGATGAGGTAACAGAGTGTTTGTGGGTCAGGATCAAAGGGAAAACAGCAATGGCGGACATTACGGTGGGGATCTGTTACAGGCCGCCTGATCAAGAGGACCCTGTGGATGAAGTGCTCTACAGACAGATAGGAGCAGCCTCACGCTTGCAGGCCCTTGTCCTCATGGGGGACTTCAACCATCCTGACATCTGTTGGAGGGACGGTACGGCCCGGCACAAGCAATCCAGGAGGTTCCTCGATTGTGTAGAAGACAACTTTCTCTTTCAAGCAATAGAGGAGCCGACGAGGAGAGGTGCCATGCTTGACCTCATGCTCACCAACAGGGAGGGACTGGTTGGAAATGTGACGCTCCAGGGCAGCTTTGGCTGTAGTGATCACGAGGTGGTTGAGTTTGAGATCCTCAGGACAGTGAGAAGAGCATGCAGCAAGCTCACTGCCCTGGACTTAAAGAAAGCAGACTTTGGCCTCTTCAGGAACATCCTTAGTAAGGTTTCATGGGATATAGTCCTAGAGGGCAGGGGGGCCCAAGACTGCTGGTCGATATTCAAGGATCACCTGCTACGTGCTCAAGAGTGTTGCATCCCGACTAGAAGAAAGTGCAGCAGGAGGGCCAGGAGACCTCCATGGATGGACAAGGAGCTGCTGAAGAAAATTAGAGGGATAAAAGAAGCTTATAGAAGGTGGAAGCGAGGACAGGCGGACTGGGAAGAACAAAGGAGCATTGCCCGGGAAGCTAGGGACCAGGTTAGGAAACCTAAGGCCCAGCTAGAATTAAGTTTGGCAAGGGATGTAAAAGATAAGAGGAAAGGATTCTATAGATATGTAGCAAATAAAAGACAGACTAGGGACAACGTGGGCCCTCTCTGGAAGCTATCAGGAGAACTGGCTACCATGGATTTGGAGAAGGCTGAGGTTTTTAATGACTTCTTTGCCTCAGTCTTCACCAGCAAATGCTCTGACCACACCACGAAAGTCTTGGAAAGCAAATGCAGGGACTGTGAGAATGAAGACCTTAGGCCCACTGTAGGAGAGGATCAGGTTCGAGACCATCTTAAGAACCTGAATGTGCACAAGTCCATGGGACCTGATGAAATCCATCCACGGGTCCTGAGGGAGCTGGCGAATGAAGTTGCTAAACCACTGTCCATCATATTTGAAAAATCCTGGCAGTCAGGTGAAGTTCCCAATGACTGGAAGAAGGGTAATATAACCCCCATTTTCAAGAAGGGGAAGGTGGAAGACCCGGGGAACTACAGAGCAGTCAGCCTCACCTCTGTGCCTGTCAAAATCTTGGAACAGTTTCTCCTGGAAAACATGCTAAGGCACATGAAAAACAACGAGATGGTTGGTGACAGCCAACATGGCTTCACTAAGGGGAAATCCTGCCTGACCAATTTGGTGGCCTTCTATGATGGAGCCACGGATCTGATGGACAGTGGCAGAGCAGTTGATGTCATCTACCTGGACTTGTGCAAAGTGTTCGACACTGTCCCGCATGACATCCTTGTCTCTAAATTGGAGAGACATCAATTTGATAGATGGACCACTCGGTGGATAAAAAACTGGCTCGATGGCCGCACGCAAAGAGTTGTGGTAAATGGCTTGATGTCCAGTTGGAAACCTGTAACAAGTGGTGTCCCTCAGGGATCGGTGTTGGGACCGGTCCTGTTCAACATCTTTGTCGGCGACATGGACAGTGGGATTGAGTGTGCCCTCAGCAAGTTTGCTGACGGCACCAAGCTGTGTGGTTCAATTGATACGCTGGAGGGAAGGGATGCCATCCAGAGGGACCTTGACACGCTTGTGAGGTGGGCCGATGCCAACCTTATGAAGTTTAACCCAGCCAAGTGCAAGGTCCTACACCTGGGTTGGGGCAATCCCAGGCACTGCTACAGGTTGGGCAGAGAAGAGGTTCAGAGCAGCCCTGCAGAGAAGGACTTGGGAGTGTTGGTTGATGAGAAGCTTAACATGAGCCGGCAGTGTGCGCTTGCAGCCCAGAAAGCCAGCCGTATCCTGGGCTGCATCAAAAGAAGCGTGACCAGCAGGTCAAAGGAGGTGATCCTGCCCCTCTACTCTGCTCTTGTGAGACCTCACTTGGAGTACTGCGTGCAGTTCTGGTGTCCTCAACATAAAAAGGACATGGAGCTGTTGGAGCGAGTCCAGAGGAGGGCCACGAGGATGATAAGAGGGCTGGAGCACCTCCCATATGAAGACAGGCTGAGAAAGTTGGGGCTGTTCAGCCTGGAGAAGAGAAGGCTGCGTGGTGACCTCATAGCAGCCTTCCAGCATCTGAAGGGGGTCTACAAGGATGCTGGGGAGAGACTCTTCCTTAGGGACTGTAGTGGTAGGACAAGGGGTAATGGGTTCAAACTTAAACAGGGGAAGTTTAGATTAGATATGAGGAAGAAGTTCTTTACAGTGAGGGTGGTGAAGCACTGGAATGGGTTGCCCAGGGAGGTTGTGGATGCTCCATCCCTGGTGGTGTTCAAGGCCAGGTTGGATGGAGCCTTGAGCGACATGGGTTAGTGCGAGGTGTCCCTGCCCATGTCAGGGGGGTTGGAACTAGATGATCTTAAGGTCCTTTCCAACCCTAACTATTCTATGATTCTAAGTACATCAGTGGTCAGTGAACATGCAGTGCTCAGCAAAGAAAAATGTGTAGCAAATAAGAGAGACATATTAAATCAGCCATAAACCTCAGGGAGATTGTATTGTTTTATTACATAGAAGTATTTTGCAGAAGAATGTGAGAACCAGAATATTAAGACTGTTTCTTTCTCTGGTGTTGGTGAGAAAGTCTTAGAGATGATCCATTAATAATAAGAATTTAAAGGAAAACTGGGGAGAGGAGGAAAGTTGCATTTGTATTGCAGTTATAATCCAAAATAGGTAGACATAAGGTAATTTATTATAGCAGATTCCTCAAAGTTTTGAGGGAAAGGGGGGCCACACGCATGATTCCAACTTGCTCCAAACAGGGTGAATAATATAAAGGGAGATATATTTCAGAAATGAATTGTGAACTATAGGAAACATATATAAAGAAAAGGCAAAATAACTGGTAAGTCTCTAGCCAAAGGATTTTTTGAATGTTTCCAGAGAAAGATCAGATAAAATTTAGAGTCAGTTTCTTACTTTTTCCCGATCAATTACTCGCTTATTAAAATGTAGATTCTACAACTTCAAAGTCTTACAAGAAGGCAGTAAACTTGTTATAGAGGTAGTTCTAGCTAAGTAAATAAATAGACTTTTCTCAAAGAGTCACTGAAAAAAGATTTTCCTCACAACACAGTGAAGAAGGGGTAAGGGTAGATTTGTAGTTGTCACTACATGCAGCAAAACCACATTTGACAAAGGAATACAGCTCTTTTAAGAGTGAATACTATTGCACATTTGGGAGAAATCATCAACTGTTTTCTTGCAAAGATCCTGTGTTACTGAATACAGACTCAATGGACCAGTTTGCCTAAGAATTAATTCTTCAGTGCCCTCCAGCCCTTCAAATACCACACCATCTGTTTCACAATGTAAATTCTTAGCAGCCCAGCTTCAGACCCAGATCTGGCATAGGAAGAGAAGAGATGGAGATGATTTGGAAGAACAGATGATTTGGTAGTTTAGATTGCATATTAGGAAAAGATTTTTCACAAAGAGGGTGATTGGTCACTGGAACAGGCTCCCAAGGAATGTGGTCATAGCACCAAGCTGATCAGAGTTCAGTGAGCATCTGGATGACACTCTGAGTCATATGGTTTAGTTTTAGGTAGTCCTGCAAGGAGCGGGCAGTTGGATTTGACAATCCTTATGGGTCTTTTCCATCTTCAGGTATTCTATGATTCATAGCTGTTGTTCAGTATAAATCAGCATCTTGAACCAGGAAAACAGGAGATTTATAAATTTCTGGTTAAACCTATAATTAAGTATATATTACATTATGTACTTAACTGACCAGGATCGGATGGATGTGTCAACTCTAATAATTTAAGAACTGTTCTAATCTTGACTATAGTTTAGTTCACCCTCAGCTTTAATCTTATTACTCATCTTCAGTTAGAAAAAAGGGCTTAGTATTAAAAGAGTGAGAGTTTGAGCAGTTAACCTTTCTATAAGTCTGCCTTATTTTTTAATGCAAGAAATTGCTACTGTTTGAAATGTATTATCTGGCTTAAGAAAAAAATTACCTAAGGAGCCCAATAGCAGTGACATGAGTTGCTGTATCCTTAAGAATCTTCAGTTTGATATAAGCAGAGTCTTCTTTTAAAACTTGAGGAATGGATTTGTTACATGAAATGGAAACTGACAGAAGCACCTATCAAATTCTTCTGAAGCTGGTCACAATTTTGTTGCATTCTATTATTAGGCACAATAAAAAATCTTGTTTCCTTTCTGCTCTCTAAAGCTTTCCCTTAGCTGATTTACCGCAGTTAAAGGAAAAGATAAAAAAAAAAAAAATTAAACTTAAAAATCTAATCCAGAAGGAGATTGGCCTGCTTACCCAACATAATAAAGACAGTTTTAGTGTGCAGTGAAGACAGTGTTACAGTGCTAATGGTGGGAACATTATCTCACTGGGGAAGTATAGGTTAAAACTAAAACGTATGTTAACTAAAATCCCCAGAATGTTAACATCCTTCTGCACAAAAACATATCTATGCATGTTGGGAGAAGAATCTCTCAATTTTTTTATTAGTTTTATACAAATAGCTTAAAGATTAAAAACTACAATACTAAACACTAAGATACTCCCATCTGAGAGTTTCTTCTGGACTACGAAGATAGATAAGTATATCAAGATACTGACAAAACCGTTAAAAAACCAGTTATGTTTCCTGGAGTGAATTTGAACTTTCTTGGACTTGTGACTTTCTTTTCTATATGAGAAAATTTCTCTAATGTGGATAATTGCACTGGTGGCTGGACTAAGAAAATAGGCCAAGAAACAGACTACCTGTGATGCTGTTAATTGCTTCAGAAGTCAACAAACTGAACTTTTTATCCGTGCCTGATGCATCTTTTGACAAGCTAGCAAATAATTTTCAAAGTACATGTAATCGGGTGAACTAAATTCAAAGAAAGAAAAGGAAGGCACGAAATACAGCGTCTACATTAAAAAAGTAGGAAAAAACGGGGGATAAAGAAAATTTCTTTTCAGACTTCAAGCTTAAAATTCTTGTTACTTTGTTTAGTGATATATTCTAGCATTCTTAGCATGCTTCCAACAGGCAAGTAGCAAAACAATTTACTGGTTTGCTGCCTTTGATTTTATGCTGCTTGCAGTTGTACCATGTCAAACAAAAATAATTACAAATATGGCAGTATGTAAATCAGACAAAAATGCTGCTAAATATCTATTTCACATGGGCATCTTGTTTCAGGCTTCAGAGAGCAAATGGATAAAACACTGAGTTTAGCTCTGAGGTCAAGGTTGAAGTCATAACTAAAATATGGATTTGAGTTTTAAAGCCATAAGACATGCTTGGTCACAAATACCATACAATTTTCCTTGCTCTGAAGAGGTATGAGTAAATACGTTAATGGAATTACCCCTCACTCTTCTGAAACACAAATTAGGTTTAGATGATATAGTATAGCTAACTAAGAAGTCTTGCTATAATTGAGATACCAGAGATCATATGGCATGCACCTCTGTATACAAAGCTCAAAGGACAAGTGGCTCAGATAATGATTAATGCAGTGTACAGAAGGCTAGTGCACTTGAAGCCTCTGAAAATTTTTATGAACACAATTTGCTGTGCATCATCAGCATACCAAAATTACAAAGACCTTTCTTTTTTTTAGATTTGATTTGAAATGGGAAATAAAACCCCACAAACAATTTCACATTCAAAACACATGAATGTTTGAGAACTATGGAGCTGTTCATTTGAAGTTGTTCAAGGTCATGAGTTTTGCAAACAATAATTTGAGAACATGGTTTAGGGTGATGTGTTTTAAAAAAAAAAGTCTATACCCATAATAAATATTATTTGTTGTCAGTATGTCAGTGGGGTTTTGACAGCACCCAGTCATGCACAAAGCAAATTAAAGAGAACTTTTAATATAACTAGCATAGCAGGCAATATGTAAGACTGCTTAACTCTTCAGTTATTAAACATTGTTTTCAAATGTATAAAACCTTGACCACCTACTGAGGCTGGAATTTGCTGTGTAAAATTTTAATCTTCAGACTTTCATTGTCTTTGGGAGGTATTTCAGCTGATTTTCAAAAATTAGGACAACAATGTTCAAAGGTCAAAATAACGTAGAATGGCTACTTTATTAACTATTTATACTAAAATATCGACCAGGTGTCCCCACTGGTAACAAGACTTCTTGCACTGAGTACCTTAGAAAGAAAGAAAATCAAAGAGCCCTTCCCCAAAGAACTGGAATTCTAAAATATGCATCCATATCCATAAAAAAAGCCAAATCAGAACAAATTATGAGACCCTGCATTTTTCTGGCATCCTCCAGTTATTGGTTACATTAATATAATCGCATTGAGGAAAACTTGCCCGCAACTTCCAGTTGAAGGCAGAAAACAGAATTAAAACAAATAATAAATACAAAAGGTGAACTCATTAGATAAAGCATTAAATGTCATCGCTATATCTATCAATTACCTTTGGTTTCTTCTACTTTTCCTTTGTTACATCTCTTTTTACTATTGCATTGAAAGAGAGACGTATTGCTGAAAATTTATATGAATTGGTCTTTATTGCTCTTTCTTTCACTTTCTTGCTCTGCTTTCTTAGTTTTAAAATTATTACCTAAGGAAGTTCTTCAAAATTACAGTTTTACTAAATGAGGAGTGATGCACAAGTTTGCATGGTCTCTATTATAGTAGAAATATAGTTTAGCCTTTCTTAAGAGTCTGAAATTAATATTCTTGAGCACTCTGAGGCAGTGGTTTGTTCACTGAACACAGAAGGCTTAGCAGAGTCTTTTGTGAGAATCAAATGTATCCAAGAATTTTGCTGTGTTAATACTACCAGCGTTCACTGATGATATTCATGTGTTTAATGCTCATAATCAATCATCACCTTTACCAAAAAGCTATATTTTTCATTTTGTATTCTTTAACTTCATATTGCCTTCTTGTATTTGCTTGTCCCAGCCTCCCAAGGTTTTATGGCAGAAACTGTTTTATTTGCTGATGTGTTATCCTTACCTTTTCTGTTACCATAAGGAAATGACAGCAACTCTTTTCATTTTCAATAAAATTAACAGACATGGTAACTTGCATATACAAACATACATAACTAAAACCATTAAATTATGGCTGAAAATATCTGAAAGCTATTTAAAAAATCTGCTTATTTAAATAGTACCGAATTAGAGAAAGTCCTTTGTTATAATTAGATTGTAATTCAATATAGATATCTTCTTTACATTTTGGATAATGATATTTCTATTACCAATGCATATTATCTAATCATATGACAAAAATTTCTCTTGTAAGAACAGTGTTTCCTCTTCTCCCAGACATGAATGAACTGAGACTCTGGCCCAAAATGTTACTTGGGGATTAAGTTATGTTTTTCTAATGATGAAAAACAACAAATTTGGAGTAGGTTTAGGAGTTTTTATTCATAAGAAGAAGTAAAATCACATGGCTTTAATTTCTTAAGGATTTGCAGTTCATAATTTAAACTGAATCTTACAACCTTGAAGTAATTAACTTATATTCCAATTCGGAACACTCTCTATTTCAAAGCTTTTAAAAAGTCAAACAATTCTTTCTTCTTTATCCTGAGATAACTACTAGAAGTATCAGTGTATGAAATATTATGTAGCCTGATGGGAACACTAAAACCATTTAACAGAGGGGCAGCTCTGGGATTTTGGTTTTTCATTTGCAGCCTGCTGATGATTAAAAGGTATTTCTGTTCTTCATTTGCAGAGAAAAAAAATCATGCAGTCTTTCATCCCAAGAATACAAGAGGCTGTGAGACTTGTTAGCAACTATCTCTTATTGTCTCTGGGCAAAATAAGTCTTTCCACATAAGTGGCTGGTCCTTACCAGCCTTGCCAAGAGAAAAAGCTCCATAAAGTGGAAATCAAATCAATAACCCTGCCTTTCCTGACATCAATGACAAATTTCCAATTAACTCTGGTAAGTTCAGAATGCAATCTGCTGTCTTTCAGTTTGCAAAGATGGGCACTCATATGGGTGCTCATAAAGGAGCATTTCTGCAACATCCAGTGAATGGTGGAAGAACACTGCACACTGTCTTCAGTGAAGTTCTTAGGGATTGAAGACCTCCAAGCTGCCTACCCAGCCTACCACTTGACTGGTTGATGGTAACTATATATGAGGCTTTTGCCCTGTGTTTGAATGCCACCCAGTTAAGGAATACATGGTGCAAATCTGATAGTTTTTCAGAATGTATCAATGAAATAATACAAGGTGGCAAATTGTAAGGTGCACTGATCCGTCTAAGAAGGATGTCCATGTCTTCTGAATAGGAGATAGTAATGCTTAAGGTATCTTTCCTCCCTCACTCCCACCTATAGACCTAACATAAACTCTGCTTTCAATTCAGAGCATAACTGAGGCACAAATGTATGGTTGAGACATGTGTATCTTCCCAGGTAAAATTACTAAAAGCACCCTTGAAAGAGAGGTATCAGAAGCAAGTAAAATGCTGATCCAGGATCTGGCTAGCTATAATTTACTGGGCTGTACTAGTGGACTACTTTTCTCAGCAAGCAAATCGAATTTACAATTGCATTTGATGTGTGCATAGGGTTAATAAGAAATAAAATATGCATTTATTTAAAAGACCATGAAATGTTTGTTTTAATTTTCAGGGTTGATATTTAAAGGGGAACTAAGACAACCAGAACTGACTTTAGAAGTGATTCTTCACTGTGAGGTCTGAGATAAGTGGCAGAAAAACGCCAAAAAAACAAAGTAGTATCACTCAGATATCTTGATGTGAGTTATAACGTTACGTCATATCTTGCTAAATCTTAGTTCTAAGCATCCAACAAAGTCTGTGATAATGCAACTGTTCTTCAGACTGCTTCTGGTTTTTTTTTTTTTCTTCTTTTTCTTAAAATTGTTTTCTTTATTTTTAAAATAATTTTAAACTGAGAGGTTTATTTTCCAAATTAACTGACTTCTCTTCAATCTTATGCCTTTGCCTATTCCTCTCTGAATTTTTTTCATGCCTTTATTATTAGTACCATCCCAATTTCTTCTCCTTGCATTCTTCACTTGTACTCTCCACACACTAAGGCATCTGTTATTTGTGCTATTTCCTCATTAATGTGCTTCTCCCTCTACAGTCATTGTTGATGCTTGTGCAAATTTTTGCTCCTGGAGATGATGTTTTCTATTCCAATAATAAACTGACAGGAAGAATCAATATGTCTTTCTTCCTCTTTGTCGTTCATTGCTGCCTGTCACAGTGCTGTGAGTCAGAAGGGGTAGCAAGGCACAGAAAGAGAAACAATGCGCATGTTTTTCTATTTCAAGTGCATGTTTTAGTGGCCTTGACCTCACACAGTGGTCAATTCCCTTATAATTTGTAGTAAGTTGCGAAGGAATTATCAAGTATCTTCCAAAGTATAAAACTGAATTATGTGATGAGCAGAACTTTTACCAGCAGAGTATTGGAGGTTTTCTTGTTACAGAGCAGCGTTCTGGAGTTTGATTTAGAATTGAGGGTTATATTTACGTGGCAGCTTCTGATATGGTCCTTTTCTCTGCTAGGCTGAGCTTGCAAGAGAGCTTTCAAATCTCAGGAAGCTATTCTGCAGTCACTCTGTAGAACTGAGGCACCTGCAGAGAGTGGCTCTAGTCATGGAAAATGCTCTAGGTCAGGTGGAAAGCTGCTGCCAACAGCAACACAAGAATATGATTTATTACATAGAACTTACAGTTATTACTTAGAGCTTCATTGCAACTGTCAGCATATTCTGGAGAGTAGATTTTTTTTGGTTATAGACTAAACAAAAAACCCAGAGTGAGCAAAAAAGTGCTAACAACAACTTAAAAAGCACAAAAGTAAAGACATTTTTAACATGTCTTTACCTGAAACCTAGCATGAGGGTTGATTTTTCTGGTTTTCTGTGAAAATTACGTGAAATTCCTATCTGAACATTTATGTTCAATTGCTCTACAAATTCTAGCAATTCTGTCAGGCTAAGACCTGATTCTGGCAGCAGTGAATTTACAAGCTAAGGTACACTTAATTGTATGCCCACAATTAAGTCACAGGTTTTTAAACTGAGCCCGAACAGAAAAGCTTTATCAATGTCTAACAAACCAGTGAAAGGCAGCAAATGTATTGTTTAAAGTTGGTCCAAAAGGCTTTGCACTTTTTTAGGAGACAGTATTTTCCAGGTCTTAGCTCTGAAATTACATCAGTATTTTAACACATAATATGTATTATTTGGTAGAAGTATGTACAATGAAAAGTCAGACTCATTTGGATAAAGCAGAGATCTACTGAAAGGCAAAACCATTTCATTTCTAAAAACTGTAGAAGTCAAGCGAACAGGACCTTTTATGGTAATTGTTCTATCTACTCTTTGCTTCAGACAAATCTTCTGAAAATAATATAACAGCTACACAAAAGAGTTGTGAACTTGCTTTTAAGTTTATATTTTTTAAATAAGAGACTGGTTCACTCTGTAGCTTTAAGTAAAATGTAGGCAAATTTACAGTATAATGATTAAGTTAATGACCCAGTTATTCTTGCCCGATTATGGGAAAACCCTGGATAAAAGTACATTCATAGACCTCAGAAAGAAGTTTGAGATTTTGTTGTATTGGGTTTATGGGGTAAGGTTTTGGTACCAGGGGAAGGCTGCAGGGGTGACTTCTCTGAGAAGATACCAGAAGTTTCACCCATGTTGGATGGAAACAGACTCAGCTTTTCATCATATTTTCTCCCCCTGTCCCGTTGAGGAGGAGGAGTAATCAAGTGGCTTGGTGGGCACTTGGCAGCCAACCAAGGTGAACCCATCACTGTTGTACTTGAAAATTGCTGCCAACTGTAACGTTGTACCAGCTTTCTGCACTTGAAGGTACAACAAATTGTTGTTATGACAACATCCACATTCTTATATTGTCTGTTAAGTGATCTACATGGATATATTAAATTGTGTCATATGTAAGATACCATACATGTAATCAAAAACACTATAAAGGGATATTTATAAGAGGTTTAGCCAATAAGTATAGTTCATTATTGTGCAACATAGTGAACATTTGCAATTTACCTGGAAGAAAAAAAGAATCTAGCTTTTCACAAACAGACTTTGTCCTAGGTGAGTTAAAATAAGACTTCTCTTGGCCATTGCACTCAACATTAAGATTAGATTTGCATTTTTGAAAGCATGAAGTTGTTACATATATTTTGAAAAAAGGACTAAAACTGTGAATTTTAATCCAGGTAAACAAAATTTAAGTGAAGGCTAAAAATGGAGGGCAAGGAAAGCCTCAGCTATACATTAGTTAACTTAGCTCTGATTGCAACCAAACTGCTAGCAATTCTGGTATTGTCAGCTGATAGTTCAGTAGCTGAGAGGATCACCTGTGATGGAGTTTCCCAAATTAAGTATTCAATATTGAACTATTCCTCTGAACTCATATAAAAATACCTGCATTTTTGACTATCAATTTTGGTTTAGTATATTAAATTTTTATAATATTTGAGTTCTTGTTTCACTATATGAGCTGATGTTTCAATGGTTTAGCAACCTGGAAGGCATTTATCTCTTTGATCCTGCAAAGATTGATTTCATACTGGCAACATACTTTCAGGGACTTAATATCAGTGTTGTTGATTGAACATAGCTTTAGAAGTACCTTTGTAATGCTGACATTTCTGAATGAGTTGTGTCCTCTGGATCTGAAAAAGAAAGCTTTTAATTGTGTAGAATGAGGCTACTCTGTTTCAAACTTCTTGGGGTTAGTTTGATAACAGATTTTCTCCCACAGCACTGCTCATTATCTGTAGTCAAAGACAATGGTTGATTATCCCCTTCCTTTCAATTAAGCCTCTTCACCCATGGGGGCCAGGCAAGTTGCTGTATTGATATAAGTTAGCTTTCAAGTTAGTTTTGCAAGGTATCACAAGAATTGATTGATCAGGAAAGCTTCAATCTTAGCCAGCTGCAGATTCACTAAATCACTGAGAGGGATCAAAGGTAACCCATAGTTAAGACCTAAAATAAGCCCATAGTTAAGACCTAAAAATACATGGCAAGGTTTGAAGCCTTATTCTGTGTCAAAGCAGCACAGCTAGCTTTTATTGATCGAAGAGCCTAATGGAAGTACTATAGAAGAATGGGAAGACTGAGATTATTTTGTGACTCATGATATGAAAGCTATATCGAATTATTGAGATCCCCCTCGAATTTCAGTACAAAATCTACTTTCCACCTTCTATAAAAATGTGTCCAGTTTTTCATTCTAATTTCATATTTATGTCCTTGTCTAAATAAAAGTGAGAACAAACATCTCTAAGTCTTATACTTGATTACAGTCTAACTTTCAAATTATTGTTTATCATCAGTATAACAATGAAGCTTGAAATATTTCACAGTGCGATTATGGAGTTTGAAAACATTGTATCACATAATCCTAAAGTTTACACAGATAATATCACAGCAAATGAGAAATAATTATTAAATTACTCTAAGAATTAGACAAAATGAAGAAAAAAATTGCTTTAAACATGACTTAATCCAGAAGTAAACTCAAGATTTTTTGCATATAATAAGTAGGAACTCAGTGTCATTTTTGTCTAAATATTTGCAAAATTCTGGTGAAAGTTTGGAGTGAGTAAAACAGTTTGTTTTTAAATATCTTGTGTTAAAGATTGTATTTGGATTGAAAACAAGTTTTCAAGTAAAAAAAAAAGCTTGTAAGTTGTTAATATCGTGTCTGAAAAAATACATCATCTGAAGAAAAACAGCACACATTATGAGTTTATTGAAATGCAGAGGAAATAAGATTTTTTAGGTGGTGAAGGGAGAAATATTGCTTCTCGATAGACAAGGATTTTGAGAGCCTATGTCAGAGGAAGGAGAGACCCATTAGGAAAAATGGGGTTCAGAAATTATTTTGGGTAAGGTGATAGTTTTGCTGGTGGCAGGTATCTCAAAATTCTTTTTTCATGGAGGAGGAAATCCTGGGAAATGTTACAACACTAAGTGTATGTTCTGCACTCTGAGGATGGAGGGGTGAGGAGAGATGAGGTAGGAGTTACCCAGTGCAAAGTTCTTTCTGGATTTAATTAAGAAAGGCCCAACAACAAATGGTTTAATAAGGTAACCACGTTAATAAGACAGAATAATAAGAAGAATACAGATGGCAAGTAACATCTCATAGCTGTCCAGATGCTGGGCTAAGTCTGTACCACAACCGAGGGATGTATGACATGGCACAGCATAGCCTGAAGGCCACATTGGGTGTGCAGTGCCTGGCAGGGTTAGCTCTGCTGTGGGCCACTGGCTCCTGAATATGCAATGGGCTTCTGGTCAAGATCAGCACAGTGTGCTGACCTTCTCTGCCTGACTTCAATACATTTGCCATGACATGGGACTGAGGATTTCTCCAGGTTTTGTTGAGCCCTTGTCTCTCTTCCCACTCTGCAACCAGCGACCTCATAAAACAACCTTCCACTTTTGGGTGTGCTTGACTTTATCCCCTTCTCCCTGTCTCTATGCCGCATCATGCAGAAGATCTGATCCTGAATGAGGACTGAACTCCTCTCCTTACTGCCCATATATGTCAAGGTCTGGGGAATGGATGATAGAAATAAGGAAACACAAGCTGATGCAAAGAACAACTATGGAACATATACGAGAGTACATACCACGTCCTGTCATGAAAGGGAAACTGGATGAAGGTAGGTGGTCTAAGTAGATAGGACTAAAGTTGGAATGATGAAAGGATTTAATTTTGAAAAGGTAATTTATTTTTGATGCAAACACCAACCTACACAGTTAGGAACAGAAAACAAGAGACCGCACGTAAATTTTGCCACACTTAGAGTCCCCTTGAAAGGAATTGTGCCTTCAATAACATTATTTGACCAATCTTTGAATCTGCATGGAAACATGCTAAAACATGTTGATGAAGTATATTTTGATTTGACACCATTCAAAGCTTTCTTCTTCCAAGGATGGATGAGGAAAACCCAGGAAACGGTCTGAAAGCACAGATACTTATACTTACTAGCACTTGTGAACAGTTGATTTACTGCTAAGGAAAAAAAAATCAATAGATACAGTTAGCTTCATTATGTGTGTAATAAAGTGTCTAATGTTCTTTTCCTCCCTTTTGTTGCAATAGTAAATGAAGATTTGCATTATGGGTAGAGTTTTCTCATGGGGAAGCATCAGAAGCCTACACCAAAAATCCCTAAGCCCCAAACCTTGTTAAATGCAGTTTCAGTCCTGGGGACCTAATGCACTGATTGCTTCCCGAGAAGGAGTCTCATTGCCTGCTCCATTCAGTTGTATTACTGAAGGTCTAATTACATCTATTATGCTGTTCAGTTCCACAGACTGTTGAGGGGAGAAAAATTTGAAGGAAGGAGGGGGGCTGGGTTGGGGGAGAGTTGGAGGAGAAGAAGAAACCAAAGAGTCCAGCAGGAAAAGAGCCCACAGGCCTCAACTGCTGAGAAATGAACTGATGACTGAACTGACTACTATGTGAGATTATATCTAAACCACCAAGTGTGTTACTGTAACAAGACAAAATGAAGATGGTTCCAATTTTGCATTATTGCCCAGGCAAGAGAGAACCAATTACTCTGTCAAAATCTTACATACTGGATTTTAAAGGCTTCACAAGACCTTAGCTCAACCAAATAAATCTTTGTATGAAAAAAGGAAAAAAGGGTGTAGGGAAGAGTGAAGTATTTTTTAACAATGTTAGAAAGTTTCATTTACATTCCAGGCTGCCAAAAGCCCTTCCCAGACCTCTTTTCCTCAATAGAATGCAAATATCACATGCCATATTATGCTTTCGTGTACGTAGATTGAAACTGTTATCGTAGCCTAATAGAGCTCAAAATGGGAGGAGGGGAAGGAGTGGGGAAGAGACTCATTATTTTTAGATGTCTTCGCTTTTCCCATAGGGTTCCCATAGATCCTACTTAGCAGCATCTCATTCCAGCACTGATTAAGTGGGAAATACACAGAATCTCAAAAGGTCAAACCTATAATCAGCTGCCCTAAGGGGTTGACATGGAAAACTTCTTAATTCAAGTTCAGTTTATCGCAATCTTGTAAAAAATGCAGTCAGTGACACACATTGAGGGAACGAGGGGGCATTCCTAACAAATCTTCTTCAGATGCCTTAGCATTAGAATGTTTTGTCTTATCTGTTCCTTCGGTCAGGATTCCTATCATTTTCTCCATTCAATTTTTGCATGTTGATCATTTGCTTTCTTGCTACTGAGGCAGGTGCATTTGTAATAAGTGAAAAATACATGAGACATACACAGTGGTTACTGCTGAGAAAATGATTTTCCAAGTTGATTATAGTATAGAGCAGGAAGGGAAACAAAGCTTTCTCAGAGACAGAAAATAAAAAAAAAAAAAAAGAAAAAAGAAGGAAAAATAGAAACAAATTATTTAATAAAAACCTTATTTGGGTAAAATCAAGTTTTTGAATAAGCATTTTTTCCACGCATGTCCATTATGACACCAATGCAGTGTATTTAGACACATCTTTGGTTATTTCAAATAATCTCTGTGTGTTTACTACTTCACTTCTTGTGAATCATTTATACACCAGAGCCTGATCCAGCTATTCATCCACTTCTACAGGATTTGAAGACCTCAAATGAACATACAACTTAAACCACACCAAATCTGCGAGCAGTACTTTTTGTTTGGTTTGGTTTAACTTGTATGGACTACTTTCCAAGACTGGCGCTAGGTACAAGCTAAGAAGACATTTGCTTATGTCTGCAAAATTCAGGGTTCAGAAAATAGCCATGGCCCCACTCTTTTCTGTGCTAGGGCTGTGAAAAACTGAACTGACTGCTGTCATGGTTTTGAAAATGTCCAGGGTGTTGGAGTGGAATATCCTGGCCAAAGATGCCATCATAGTCTTCTGTATTTCTCGTTCTTCCTAGGCAAAGGCAGAAGCTGCTTGCTCTGTTCTCCAAAGCTCTTTCCCTCACTTTACCACAGGTCTTTTCTTTTCTCACTTTCCTCTTCTTTTAATGCCAGAAGCACATAGGCCTTTGCTCACTCTCAGTGGAGCACAAAAGGCAGTTTCCCTTTTACTGCAGAAAGCCGCCTTGAACTAACCATGCTTCATTTGTTTTAAGTGCAAAGCAGTGCCGAATTGCACAGCTGCTTTTTTATCATTATGGAAATACTCTGAGCGCTCTCAGTATGTCTCCACAAGGCCCCCTGGTTGTTGAGAATCATTCCAAACTAGGCCTTTGCAAAGCACTAATTGAACCTGGGTTACTTTTGTCAGCTGAACTTGTATAGGAATACAGACATCTCAGGTGACAAGTCTAAGTGTCATATTTACTATATAGGTATGAGACTGTGAATCTGTGTAATAAACATGTGGTCTGATTATTTTGCTGTGTAATGGAACTGTAAGGGTGATTCATATGTGCACTTTAGAGACAGTCATACAGATAAAACAACAGCAAAGCCCCAGAAACAGGTAATCATCAATCACATCAAGATAGAGGAGACTTTCAGTACAAACACTTCTTATCTCTGAAAATAAATATTCCACATTGAGGTCCAAAAGTAGAAATAAAAAAAATAGCCTTTAGAAAAGGCAAGTGCTACATAATTTTGCGTAGAGGATATCTGGCCAGACGGATTTGTTTGACACATTACACTTACTATGCATCTTGGATCAGATGTATATTTCAAAGAATTAAAAACACCCAAAACTCTAAACCCAAAAATACAGAACAAAATCCCCAAAAACAAATCAAAGTTTTTGAATGTGTTCCTGTTCTCTGAAAGAAATTTGTTTTCAAGGTTACATTTTCAGAAGATGTGGCACAGAGAGCCATATGAAAATAGATCTATTTACAATCAAGCAACAGTATTTCAATCATGTAAATATATGCAAATAGGTGCACGTGAGAAAATCAGGATACACATACACAGGTCAGAATATTTATATGGGGAAACAGGTATTTTCATTAATTACATTCCAAACAGGAGACAACTATGTTGTTTTTTACTTTTTCTCCAGCAAGTAACATCCCTAACCCCATCTTCTCTGTGAGACAGAAGAAAGACAATATTGCAGTCAGAGTTACCACATTAATTTGTTATAACCTCAAGTTAGTCTTATAGGCAAAGACATGCCATGAGAAATCTTGTACTGCAGTAACACCAGAAATGGTCCAAAATTCTGTTGCTCCATATACTGTACAAGGGTAGATCAAAACAATTGTCAGGTTTTGGGAAGTAACAATTTTGAAGATACAATCTCATTTCTAATGTCCATGGAGCATAAAGACCATTTGAGCATAAGCTGTCAAATGTCATAAAAATGCAGTGTTTTTTTAGTGGTCACAAAGCACATGAAGCCCATTTCACTCACTGTCAGATCAGTACGATGGATCTTTACTTTCACAACTGAAGACAGAAGTAATCCTCAATTCATTCTATAATGGAATTCAAACTACATTCAAACTACTTTTGGAGATGTGTAAACATTTAACACTTTAGTTTAGCTGTCATTACGATTCTACCTTGGTTTGGCTATGGTTAAGAAGTATACTGCACATATCACTATGGAAGAATTGAATGCCCCATCTTGCATGTGCATTTTACCTTTTCACCTTGCACTGCATGATCATTGTGCATTTATCTCACATCTCCCTCTACGTGGCTTTACAGTTCTACAGTTCTGATTAAGCAGCACTTCATACTCACATTATGCAAAAATAATAGAATGATAACCTCATTATCCCTTCACCTTATATATGACCACCTTATATAGTTCCAGCAAGATCAAGGAATCTAGGACTTTTGAACTATAAAACCCTCCTCTGATACCGCTCAGATGAACAAAGGCCAGATACTTTGAAGGCACGGCCATAGAATTTCTGGTGATCAGGCAATTGAATGTTTTGAGTCCGTTTCATCTTCCCTACAACAATGTGCAAACGCAAATGGACATTAAAATTAGATAAGAACCAATCCATATGAATTCCTGCTTTAAATTCTACTTATATCAGTTTCAGTACATATCCTTGGTGGTGTTTTTCTAGTTCAGTCTCAGTCTTTGCACTTTTTTAGAGGATCTTGATAAACTTGAAGCATAGTCCTTTATTCTCACTTATTGGAATTAAAGTGAACTTTCTTTAATGAGCTCAGCCTGATTTATTGTTTTCTACAGAGGCATTTGCAGATAAAAGGTGCTAGGACTGTGTGTGTTTCTCAGATGGAGTAACTGCAACCTTTTGTGGATATTAGTTTTTTGATATATGAAATGTCTTGGTCATTTCCAGTTTTTGGTGTATTTTTCAAAATGCAGGTATTTCAGCAAATCACAAATGACCATCCACCTGGCAGCTGCCAGAGATGGCAGCATCCCAAAAGCAAACAATTCTATTAGTGAATAAACTGAAAAATAGAAGAATGGAAGACCCACAGAAAAGCATCAGACTGTGGGACACCCTGTTCATACTCATCAATCATCCTGGAACTTGATAAATTGATCTAGTATAAAACTTTGCTAGTTTTTTTAACTAGCAAAAAAAAAAATAAAAGTCTGGTTTTAATGTGGATCAATACTCTGAGACAGTGTTCCTGAACACTGCAGCAATATTTGTACTCACACAGAGGAGGGAGGGGCATGACAACAGTAGTAAACAATCATTGACAGGAAGGAGGAAAACCTGTTACTTTGGCAGCAACCTGGGTTTAAAACAGTAATAAAAATACAAGGTAGTAGTGTTTAAAATAAAAACAAAATCCTATTCGAATGCTTCCCCAGAATTTTAAATTTAAACTCAATCTTACGGGCCAGCGTTGGAGTAACTCCAAACTTCAAGGCCTCAGATGACAGAGAACAACTCTCTCAAGTGAATCATTGATCATTACGTACATATCACCTATATACATAAAATGAGTAAAACCCAATCAGAGTGTTAGTCATTGACTTCCAATGCCAGGAACGAACTCTTAGCTCTTCGGTGGGTTAGTGTTATGGTCAGCTCTCCGGTGCCAAGTAGGAATTGCCTGCTGCTCAGGGATCCAGAACAGGTCTGAGCCAAGATGAGAAGTTTTTGTTAGGAAATTGCTGACTCACTGAAATGGAAAAAAATTGGTGTTAACAAAGCAATTTTGACCAGAAGAGAAATTTCACAAATCTAGATGAAAGTTCAAGGGAAACCAATACCCTTGTAAGAAAAAGCCCAGTAGTTGAGTACTTGTTTAAATATGAACGGCTCATTCATACTTCTGCTCTGCTCCAGTGCTTTAAGTACTTAAATATGAACCAGGCTACTGAGTTCTGCGGATGAAGGCTATTCACTACTCCAAGTAGGTCTCTTTCTCCTAAGCCTTTCTTTCTTCATTTATTTTTTTTTTTTTTACTCCCTATCTGCACTTAATCTACAGTTTCAATTTGCTTAACCTAAACCTCACAGAGAAGTGAACTCAGATGGTAGTTACTTTCTTAGGTTAAAGGAAATATGGCTTAAAACATCTCTTTATCTCTCTGTCCCATCTAGCAACAAAAAGTCCATTTATGACTGGCATACATAACCTTGATGGAGGTACCAAATCATAGTAAGATGTGTGTCTTTCTTTTCTCTTGTGAGTTATTTATTTCCTTGGAATCTCAAGCAAAGATGAGAATTGAGACTACTGGGGATCTCATTAATATGACAGAATGGATGCACTGTGATCTCAGTGAGCTTGTTTTTGGCATGCTGCTAAGAGATGTGAAGGCATGTTTGTCAGGACACTCTTCTTAATAAGGGAAATGTACACACATTTCCTTTCAAATGTCAAGCATATTGAAGTATACTCGAAGTTGGGAGCTGGATGGTGAAAACTAAACCAGATAAAATACAAGCAATCCTGGTAGACTGGGAAAAGTGATAGGTAGGGAAGATTATACAGGGCCTTTATAATACAAAGGTGTGTGCACCCTGCTTGTTACTGAGCTCCATTTTTTTATGTGGTTAGATCACAAGCTGCACATAGTACTTATATCAGATCAATCATGTTTTCTGGCTTGGCACCTGCTAATATCATTCTTATCTTACTCATTTCACAACAAGCCACTTGCAATGCAGTCCACATGAGGCTATCTTATATCAAATTTAAGCTGAAGCTAGTGCAGAATCTACTCATTTGTGAAGTGCTGTTATGTCCCTGACAGGCATTGACCTATGAGTGACAATGATGGATGATTGAATTTAAATGAAGTTCAAGACTTTTCCCTTCTCATTATTCTTTTTTTTTTTTTTTTTTTTTTTTTTTTAACCCGTAATACCTTGCTTTGGAGGTAGGAAGGAAGGATTTGCTGGAAAGGGTGTGTCCTCCCTTCTCCCACTCACCACTTTTTTACGAAGGATAGCAAGTAGTTTAGATAGCCTTTGTAGCCTAACCTGGAAGCCTACATTCAAATTGGTCTGAGGCACCTTGTACAGTCTCTTCACGGCTACCTTTCAGAGGTAGCCTGAAGGTTACTAAAACTAGAATAAAGGTTTCACAGTGGGTTTCTGAAGAAACAGAAAGTGTATACCCGTTTCTAAAACAGCTAGAAAAGAAAGTCCAGCAAAACTTGGCACGAGCTGGGAGCCTTGAGCACAGTAATAAATACTGTTTTGGTCACAGATTTTTATAGAATAAGAGAACACAAGCTGCTTCTACCAATCATCTTTAGATTCTCACTGGTGACTGGAAGATGCAGGTAATAAAACAGTAACATTTATGATCTGATGAAAGACAGTGTCCCAGAGTGTGAAAAAGTAGCCCTGCTCTGGCTTGATGAGGATAAGGATGGCTCGCATTCATCTAGATCCAGATATGCTGTCGTGGTTTGAGCCCAGCCGGTAACTCAGAACCACACAGCCGCTCGCTCACTCCTCCCCCCCCCCCTTCTTCCTCCCCCCGCTCCCGGAGGGATGGGGAGGAGAATGGGAAGAATGCAACTCCCACGGGTTGAGATAAGAGCAGTCCCGCAACTAAGGTATAACACAAAACCACTACTGCTACCACCAATGATAATAACGATTAGTGAAATAACAAGGGGAGAGGATACAATTGCTCACCACCCGCCGACCGATACCCAGCCCGACCCGAGCAGTGATCTGGGCCTTCCGGGTAACTCCCCCTGGTTTATATACTGGGCATGACGTGCTGTGGTATGGAATACCCCTTTGGCTAGTTTGGGTCAGGTGTCCTGTCTCTGCTTCCTCCCGGCTTCCCCTCCTCCCTGGCAAAGCATGAGACTGAGAAAGTCCTTGGTTGGAATAAACATTACTTAGCAACAACTAAAAACATCGGTGTTATCAGCGTTGTTCCCAGGCTGAAAGTTAAAAAACACAGCACTGCACCAGCTACTAAGCAGGAGAAAAATGACTGCTATAGCTGAACCCAGGACAGTATCCACCCCTTATTCCATACCATTCACGTCATGCTCAGATCCCACATCTCTCAGCACACCATCACCCCTGTCCCATACATACACATATATATACACCCACACCCACACACAGAGAAAGATATCGTTCCCTAGTCCATGGACCAATCCCTGTAAAATTGCTGAACTCATCCAGTCCATGATGTCAGGTTCCATCTCTTGTAATAGTCTTTCAGGGCAGGAGGGAAGGTACATAGTGTTGGGTTGTTGCCTGCTGATGATACCGCCAAACTCATCTGGTCACTGCTGAGCTCGTCTGGTTTCCTCAAAATTCATTCTTTGTTGAGGTGATGATCGGAGGGAAGTCAGGGTCAACGGCTGGTGACCTGAAGATATCTAGCTGGTGGGCTATAAAAGTGTTATAGAGCAGGCAACAGCATACAATTGAGTTCATTGGCTGTTTTCCCCCAAAATCAAATCCCCTTGAGGTACACATCGGACTTCCCCACCTTCCCGCATTACCCACCAAGTATATCCAGGTCCCTGAGCAAAAGCAACCCCACGAGTGGGTTTGCCTTTACCTGAAGCAGGAATAACCCAGACTGTCTTCCCCAACAAATTCTTTATGTGCACCACAGGAACTTTATCCCCCTCTACGGTACGTAAAAGTTCTGATTGGGCTGGGCCAGCCCTGTTGGCAGATCCCCTACTGTTGACCAACCAGGTGGCTTTTGGTAAATGTGTATCCCAGTGTTTGAAAGTCCCACCACCCATTGCTCTCAGTGTAGTTTTTAACAGCCCATTGTACTGTTCGATTTTCCCAGAGGCTGGTGCATGGTAGGGGATGTGGTATACCCACTCAATGCCATGCTCTTTGGCCCAAGTGTCTATGAGGTTGTTCCGGAAATGAGTCCCATTGTCTGACTCAATTCTCTCTGGGGTGCCGTGTCGCCACAAGACTTGTTTCTCAAGGCCCAGGATAGTGTTCCGGGCAGTGGCATGGGACACAGCGTATGTTTCCAGCCATCCGGTGGTTGCTTCCACCATGGTAAGCACATAGCGCTTGCCCTGGCGGGTTGGTGGGAGTGTGATATAGTCAATCTGCCAGGCCTCCCCATATTTGTACTTCAGCCATCGTCCTCCATACCAGAGAGGCTTTAACCGCTTGGCTTGCTTAATTGCAGCACATGTTTCACATTCGTGAATAACCTGGGCAATAGTGTCCATTGTTAAGTCCACCCCTCGATCACGAGCCCATCTATATGTTGCATCTCTGCCTTGATGGCCTGAGGTGTCATGGGCCCACCGGGCTAAAAATAATTCACCCTTATGTTGCCAATCTAAGTCCATCTGAGCCAATTCAATCTTAGCAGCTTTATCCACTTGCTGGTTATTCTGGTGTTCCTCAGTGGCCCGACTCTTGGGTACATGAGCATCTACGTGGCGTACCTTCACCACCAGGTTCTGCACCCGAGCAGCGATATCTTGCCACAATGCAGCAGCCCAGATGGGTTTACTTCTGCGTTGCCAGTTGCTCTGCTTCCATTGCTGCAACCACCCCCACAGGGCATTTGCCACCATCCATGAGTCAGTATAGAGATAAAGTACTGGCCATTTTTCTCGTTCAGCAATGTCCAAGGCCAGCTGGATGGCTTTCACCTCTGCAAATTGACTCGATTCGCCCTCTCCCTCAGCAGTTTCTGCAACTTGTGGCAGGGGACTCCACACAGCTGCCTTCCATCTCCGATGCTTTCCCACAATACGGCAGGACCCATCAGTAAACAAGGCATCTTGCTTTTCACTCTCTGACAGTTCATTATATGGTGGGGCCTCTTCAGCACGCGTCACCTCCTCTTCTGGTGACATCCCAAAATCTTTGCCCTCTGGCCAGTCCATGATGACTTCTAGAATTCCTGGACGACTGGGATTTCCTATTCGAGCTCGTTGTGTAATTAGTGCGGCCCACTTACTCCATGTAGCATCAGTTGCATGATGTGTAGAGGAGACCCTGCCTTTGAACATCCAGCCCAGCACAGGCAACCGGGGTGCCAGGAGGAGCTGCGCTTCAGTTCCAATCACTTCTGAGGCAGCTCGAACCCCTTCATAGGCTGCCAGTATCTCTTTTTCAGTGGGAGTGTAGCTGGCCTCGGATCCTTTATATCCCCGACTCCAAAAGCCAAGGGGTCGACCTCGAGTCTCCCCTGGAGCTTTCTGCCAGAGGCTCCAGGCAGGACCATTCTCCCCAGCTGCGGTATAGAGCACATTTTTCACATCTGGCCCGGCCCGGACTCGTCCAAGGGCTACTGCATGAACTATTTCTCGTTTAATTTGTTCAAAGGCTTGTTGTTGCTCAGGGCCCCATTTGAAATCATTCTTCTTCCGGGTCACGTGGTAGAGAGGGCTTACAATCAGACTGTAATTTGGGATGTGCATTCTCCAGAACCCCACAACACCAAAGAAAGCTTGTGTTTCTTTCTTGTTAGTTGGTGGAGACATTGCTCTTATCTTGTTGATCACGTCTGTGGGGATCTGGCGGTGTCCATCTTGCCATTTTATTCCCAAAAATTGAATCTCCTGTGCAGGTCCCTTGACCTTATTCCGTTTTATGGCAAAACCGGCCTTCAGCAGGATTTGGATTATTTTCCTCCCTTTCTCAAAAACTTCTTCCGCTGTATCACCCCACACGATGATGTCATCAATGTATTGCAGGTGTTCTGGAGCTTGCCCCTGTTCCAGTGCAGTCTGGATCAATCCATGGCAGATGGTAGGGCTGTGTTTCCACCCCTGGGGCAGTCGGTTCCAAGTGTACTGGACGCCCCTCCAAGTGAAAGCAAACTGTGGCCTGCATTCTGCTGCCAAAGGGATTGAGAAAAATGCATTGGCAATGTCAATTGTGGCATACCACTTGGCTGCCTTTGACTCCAGTTCATACTGAAGTTCTAACATGTCCGGTACGGCAGCACTCAATGGTGGTGTGACTTCGTTCAGGCCACGATAGTCTACTGTTAATCTCCACTCTCCATTAGACTTTTGCACTGGCCATATGGGGCTATTAAAGGGTGAGCGGGTCCTGCTGATCACTCCTTGGCTCTCCAGTCTACGGATCAGCTTATGGATGGGAATCAGGGAGTCTCGGTTGGTGCGATATTGCCGCCGGTGCACTGTTGTGGTCGCAATTGGCACTTGTTGTTCTTCGACCTTCTGCAACCCCACAACAGAAGGATCCTCTGAGAGACCGGGTAAGGTGGACAGCTGCTTAATTTCCTCTGTCTCCAAGGCAGCGATACCAAAAGCCCATCTATACCCTTTTGGGTCTTTGAAATACCCTCTCCTGAGATAGTCTATGCCAAGGATGCATGGAGCCCCTGGACCAGTTACAATGGGGTGCTTTTGCCACTTCCTCCCAGTCAGGCTGATTTCAGCTTCCAGCATAGTTAACGCTTGGGATCCTCCTGTCACTCCAGAAATAGAAATGGGTTTCACCCCTTGATACCTTGATGGCATCAGAGTACACTGTGCACCGGTATCTACTAGAGCCTTATACTTCTGTGGGACTGATGTGCCAGGCCATCTGATCCACACAGTCCAGTAAACCCGATTATCCCTCTCCTCCACCTGGCTGGAGGCAGGGCCCCTCTAATAGTGATCACAAAATTCTCCACTTCTGTCTTGTAGAAAGGGATTAGTATTCCTTATCACAGGAGCTGGGGTAAAATCAGCTCTTTCGCTCCATCTGGGAAACTGCTCTCCAGAGACTGGAGCAGCAGCTTTCCTGGGAGGATCATCCTTGACCATTGTTCTCCTCTTCAGTTCACGCACCCGTTGCTCCAGAGCTGAAGTAGGTTTTCCATCCCACTTTCTCACGTCTTCTCCATGATCCCGCAGGTAAAACCATAGGGTGGCCCGTGGCGTGTACCTCGTATATTTTCTTTCTCGAGCAGTAGGGCGCCTTCTGTTGATAGCTGAGACATGGGTTGGTACGCGTGGAGAGCTGGATAGATCGGATAAATCGTCTCTCAATTGTTTGAACTCCTGGGACAGTTTTTCCACAGCTGAAATGATGGAAGGGGTGAGATTGTCTTTGAACTCTCGGAGTTGACGAATCAGGAAATCCACTGTTGGTGATACTCCGTCATTCCAGGTCATTGATGCCAATGTGTGGGCATATGATGATGGCGCACTCCGTGTAAGTTTCCGCCACATGGGTCGTGTACATTCGACTTCATCTGGGTCTACGGATGTGTTCCTGGAATCCGGCCTACGATAGATCATCTCTATAATGGCTGATTCCCTCAGGGACTGGATGCCTTTCTCTATCGTGGTCCAGTTGGCTGAGCGATTCGTAATATCGTCTTTGTAGGGAAACCTTTCCTTCACAGCTGCCAGGAGCCGCCTCCAAAGACTGAGGGCTCGCTTCTCTCTTGCAATCGCTTTGTCAATTCCTCCTTCCTTAGCAAGTGATCCCAGCTGCTTGGCTTCCCTACCTTCTAGTTCATGACCGTCGGCCCCATTGTCCCAGCACCGGAGCAACCAGGTGACAATGTGCTCCCCTGGAAGACGGGTGAAATCTTTTCGCATATTCCGTAGTTCGGTTGAGGTCCGGGGTCGAGAAGTGACCTCTTCTTCTTCTTCCTCTTCCTCTGACCCACGTAGTAGTAACTCTTGTTCAGGTGCTGTTGCATATAGTAATGGCACTGGGTCTTCATCTTTCTTCGCTTCACGGGTTGCTCTTTGTGCCTTTCGTTTGCTTTTGCTTACAGGGGCAACAGACATTGTCACAAACTGGACATTTGGTTTAGCTGCAGTGTTTGTCACTGTGGTTGGAGTGGCTGCAGTGTCTGCCACTAGGATTGGAGTGGTTGCAATGTCTATTGCTGGGGTTGGTGCAGCTGTTGTACTTGGGAGTTGAGTAACACCAACAGCTGCATTATCTGTTGCTGTCGGGGTTTGAGTAGCTACTGTGCTTGTCACTGGGGTTGGTGTAGCTGCAGTGCTTGGAGTAGCCATATTGTCTGTTGCTGTCGGGGTTTGAATAGCTACTGTGCATGTCACTGGGGTTGGTGTAGCTGTGGTGCTTGGAGTAGCTATATTGTCTGTTGCTGTCGGGGTTTGAGTAGCTACTGTGCTTGTCACTGGGGTTGGTGTGGCTGTGGTGCTTGGAGTAGCCACATTGTTGCTGTCGGGGTTTGAGTAGCTGTTGTGCTTGTCACTGGGGTTGGTGTAACTGCTGTATTTGAAGTTGGAGTAGTTGCGTTGTCTGTTGTGGTCAGGGTTTGAGTAGCTGTTGTGCTTGTCACTGGGGTTGATGTAGCTGCTGTACTTGGAGTAGCTGTGTTGACTGTTGTGGTCAGGGTCTGAGAAGCTGCTGTGCTTGTAGTTGGCATAGCTGCGTTGTCTGTTGCTTTGCCATCAGATCCAGAGACATTTTTTTCCCTTTGAAGGTGCTGGATAGTGTTGAGCAGGGCTCTGTAGGCATAGGCCAAGCCCCAGCACGTTGCCAAAATTTGTCCCTCTCTGGTATAACCAGGACGACAGCACACCTCGTTTAAGTGTTTTACTAGTTTTTCCGGATGTTGCAGTTGTTCAGTGGTGAAGTTCCAAAGCACTGGAGGGGCCCACTGGCCTAGGTACTTGCCCATACTATCCCACACACCCTGCCACTCATAACTGTCCAGCCTCAGGGAAAATCTCCTGGTGGTCCTCCTATATCGTCGTCTAACCCTAGACCAGATTCGAACCTGATACTGCTGAATTTTTGACATTAAACGAAATAGGATGTTCCTACGACGGGATGGCCGTGGGTAAAACACACTCCGTATGTTTGCCAACATGCTGATCCCCAGCACAATCAGCAGGCAGGTTTCAAGGGTACTCAAAGGCCATCTAAAACCTTCAGAACTCTCAATTGCTGTTGCAAATAGGCTGGTGGGGGAACGGGGGGTGAAAGAGAATGCTTCCTTCGTAAGTTTACCCCCCGAGGAGAAAAAAAAAGATATGCAATTGCTAAAATATTTCATTATATACCTCCCAATGTATAGTGGTGATGGCCACGCTGGAAGCACAAACCAGACCAGTTTCATGATCAATGAGTCTATTGTATTACAAGTCATTACCATGAAGTACAGTGAAACAAGAACCTTAGCCCAGGCCCCCCAGCCGATAAACGCTAAAACAGCAAATAGTGGCTGTAAGTAAGGTACAACATGCTGAAACTCTGAGATCAAGCGCAACACATCTGAGAGCCAAATAATCACCATTGTGACGAGTAGTAACAATGAATGCTTATCACAAATATGATTAAACACACTCTGGTCAGATCTGTCGTTATCTCAACCTTTCGAGCCCCACGTTGGGCGCCAAAAAGAACTGTCGTGGTTTGAGCCCAGCCGGTAACTCAGAGCCACACAGCCGCTCGCTCACTCCTCCCCCCCCCCCGCTTCTTCCTCCCCCCGCTCCCGGAGGGATGGGGAGGAGAATGGGAAGAATGCAACTCCCACGGGTTGAGATAAGAGCAGTCCCGCAACTAAGGTATAACACAAAACCACTACTGCTACCACCAATGATAATAACGATTAGTGAAATAACAAGGGGAGAGGATACAATTGCTCACCACCCGCCGACCGATACCCAGCCCGACCCGAGCAGTGATCTGGGCCTTCCGGGTAACTCCCCCTGGTTTATATACTGGGCATGACGTGCTGTGGTATGGAATACCCCTTTGGCTGGTTTGGGTCAGGTGTCCTGTCTCTGCTTCCTCCCGGCTTCCCCTCCTCCCTGGCAAAGCATGAGACTGAGAAAGTCCTTGGTTGGAATAAACATTACTTAGCAACAACTAAAAACATCGGTGTTATCAGCGTTGTTCCCAGGCTGAAAGTTAAAAAACACAGCACTGCACCAGCTACTAAGCAGGAGAAAAATGACTGCTATAGCTGAACCCAGGACATATGCACACAATACCTCTCGTACAGAATGTGGGCTGAGGTAAAAGACGCCATTGCTGAGTCTGGAGCTGTTATGGGAGATTTTAGGCTCCTGACCTAGAGCTGTAGAAACTGAAGACATTGAACTGATTTCATCTGAAGCTTTCTACCCCAGTGTAGCATGTAACTGCACAGGTGACAGAGGGAGGTGTAACTCAGTGAAGGGTTGTAAGGAAAGGATTTAAGACACAATTCAGGAAAGCAAAACATAGAAAAACTAGAGAGTTCTCCAAATCTATATCTGAAACAATTCCCATGGACAAAGGTACACATGTGTGAGATGACTCTGGAAAAGCAATTGGAAATTCCCTGTGGCCTCAGTATAAATCCCTTTTATTCAGAGGTCAGCATTTAGTGTTTGCAGCTAAGGAGCGTCTTCCACTGGCTACTCGGCGTGCTTCTGTTTCTATGACAGTTTTTATACTGATTCTGAGAGAGCCCTGTCTGGTGAAATGTAAGCCACATTTACCTTTAAGTGCCCCGCACTAGCTTGTGATGCCTAATCTTTTTTGTTGATCCTACTAGCTGGTTTCTAGAGCCATTGATTTTCCTTGCTGTCAGTTTGTGGCCTTGACTCTTTAATGTTTATTTTGACTGGTGTCCATAAATTGCTTCTGGTGCTAAGGGCGAGGAAGGCAGCAGGAGGTCAGGGGTGCGTGTAAACCTGTCCATATATATAAATCACAGCTTTTGTTCTTTGCTGTTGTTTGTGAACACTGTTTGCTGGGTGAATAAAAAGTTTTTCTACTAAAACATAGAGAAGCTATTACGAATTCCCCTCTGTCTGCAATTTTATTGCAGTCTAGATTTTCAATTTTGTGTTTCTTAACAGTACCTCTTGTTATCTACTCAAACATGTAATGTTTCTTTTTGCTAGACACAAAGAGGGAGAAGAATTGTTTGTTTGCTAGCACAGAACTGTACTTTTAAAGCAGGACGGGGTGTATACATTTTGCTGGTGAGTTTTCAGCGTTGCAGTGGGGGGAATTGTTACTTCTTGCCTGTTTTAAATTTCAGTCTTTGTAGAGAACAGTAGGACTCAATAGTGGTGGACTTAACAAGCAAATATCTCCTGTTGACAGCATCCAAAATTCCATCTATTTAAAGAAGAACCATAAACTTCATTGGGCAGAAATGGCTTTGGTGTTCCATATATAGGACAGGTCTTCTTCTCTAGCAATGTCACTGGCAAAGCCAACAAAATGAAAAATGGTTAAGAAAAAGGGTCTGTACTGTATACCAATAATTTGGGAACAATTCAAGGGGAAAAGCCCCACAATTCATTTAACAGTGAGCTGCTAGAATGCTATAGCCTTAAATCAATGGAAAATATTTTGCAACAACAAAGATTTTTTTCCTCTGCAGCAGTAAACATCATAGTCTGTACAAGGTGACAAGTGGTTCTCCTGAGGCTAAAAGGACAGTAATCAATAGAAGCGCAGCCTGGGCCACTGTTCTGTCTGTTGATGCAGAAATATTGTGCACAGATATGATGCTGAGAATAAATCAAAAGAAGAAAGGGAAGCTGTTCCAAAATAGGAAAATGAGTATCTTACAGGCAATACCTTATTGACCAGAATATCTGATTCAGGTAGTTTTTCATTTGACCTCTGTCAGTTTAGATGGTCATTCGCTATCCTAAACTTAAGCAAGTTCAGTTCATTTTAAAGGGACTTATAAAAGCAACCCTGACAGGATAAATACTTGGCCTAATATTCCACTTTCATCTGTCCCTCCCTTTTGCAAAGGTCAGTGTAGCCTTTTATACATTTTGTAAAACGCATTAAACATATGTTACAAATCACTAATACCTAGAAGAAAGTCTCAGTTGCAACCATGTTCAGGTTGCAATTTCACTGTTTCTGAGGATTAATGGCCAGGTTAATTTCTCTGGGGAATCTTTTGAGTACCTTGAAACTGTCCTTTAACTGAGCTTAATATACCCTTAATTTACATGCAAGGCTCTAAAGCCTTTAAGACAAAAATCTGCACTATAGTTTACACACTTTCGTATGTTAAAGCTCTTCATTTCATAGCATATATTTTATTGGTAGAAGATGTTCTGATTCTAGAAAATATAAAGTACTAAAGGAAGGGAAGTGCTTTCAGTAGCGTGCCTGTTTGTCTCCTGTACAGAAGTGGATTGCAACTTTAAAATCAGCACTATAGCAAGAAAGCAAAATGCATTAAGATATCAGGGAATACTTCTAAGACTCACATGTGGGTCCTCCAAAGAAAAAAATCAGTAAACTTTGGAGTGGATAGGGAAGAATGATAAAAAAACCCATGAGTAATTCTTATGAAAAATCTGTAGGTTGGCATATTTACTGTAGTGACATGTTTTAATGAACACTACAACAATTTAGTTTGTAACCAATCAACTGTAGCCAATTATATCTTTATTCAAAACAATAAAGATGACCAAACTCTCAGTGAGTTGACTATTTCTAATGGTATTCAGTATAGCCAACATAAAGAATAACCAGTGTAATTTAATACAGCATAATCAGTATGATTCAGTACATGAAATTAATTTGGCAACAATTAAACTTATTGGCAAAATTCTTGCTTGCTTTATTGGGCCTATGCTCATAAAACATTAGAAGCTGGATCTGGACAAAAAGAAAATGATTCAAATGGTCCAAATATTCTGCAAGAATGAGTACAGTAAAAATAATTGTTTGCATAGCCTATTTAACCCACAAAATTGAAACAGAGCAAGACTACAAGCTTTTTTCTATAAGCAAGCAATACATAGGTACATTTTCCTTCAACCCAAGTAAAGCAAGCAACTTCTGCCACTACAGATTTTTCTGAACTGGCACAACATATTTTTATACAGCTGAGAGTTTAGCTATGTGTAATACCTCATTAACATGAAATATATCTCCATGAAGGTTTATTTTTTTTGGTTTGTTTTGTTTCCTTTTTGTTTTAATGTAAAATAGGAAGGAAGGTTGTTTGTTAAACTTCGTTTTCCTCTGGAAAAGCAAAACAGAAAATGTTTTTCCTTCACATTTTTCCATCTGATGTCAAGAGATTACATTAGAGTTTTCGTTATTTTCACTCATGACTGACATTTAAATACCAGAAATGACAAGTTTTGGGATGGTAAGGAATAATAATTCATTTATATTTATAAATATGCAGGATATGTTTAGTTAGGAGGAAACAGATGACCTAACAGAAGACTAAATCTTGGCAAGTTTACTTACATTGACCAAACCCTGCCAATTAAATTTCAACCAGCTGGTTGCTTCTAATCCTCTCCTGCTCAGTCTATTTGAATGATTTTCAGGAGTTTGGGTTGGATATTTTTTCATGCCACTTTCATCCGTCACTAGCAACACCAAATAAAACATTTCTTGTGCAATGAATCACAGATGAAATGTCAGAGGGCTTACTAGACTGGGGATGAGGCCAAAAGCACTTAGAAAAATGTGAAACTTTATCACACATTCATAACTGCAAGCTAGCAAGCCATAAGGAACATAATTTAAGGTAGTAGCCAACTCATTACCCTAACTGTTAACTAGATCGCTAAATATTAGCCAAACAACCCTTGTTTATTCCCACATTAGGGCATTTGTTTTCTACTCAGAGTATCAGAGAGGAGGAAGGTCAAGGAAGAAGATTATAAAAGGTTTGCTCTGCCATTCTAGTGTACATCCTGCAGGTCATTCGTGCACTCTTTCCTCTACACTGCTCAGTAGTTTCTTCCCAAATGCTATTCCTGGTTTCGCATTCAGAAAAAGCTGAACTGTCGTACCCAAACAAGTATGCAGTTCTACTTTGGCATTGTTCTTCTGCTTTGTTTGATTTTCTTTTGAAAGCAAAATCCTTGTTATTAAGACCAAAATCCTTGTTATTAGCTGCAGCCCAGTTCCAGATCCATATGCAGTTCAGGGCAGCCCAAGAGCTGAGCAGAATACATAAGTGAAGAGCTTTTGCTGTTTTTTCATAGTGGGGCTGGAGGAAGAACAAAGAAAGAAACAAAATACACATTGAAAAAAAAAAAAAACCCAAACCAAAAAGAAACATTTGCACATCCAGTTTCTGTAATTACAGGGGAAGTTGATTTGTTACAGTCTGCATCAATGAGCTGACACAGGAAAGATGCATGTGTGGTCTTCTTGGAGGCAGAAATCCACTTTTCCATAAAGCTCTGCAGAAGGCGTAAGGTAACATGATTCCAGACTTCTTACTTCTGGCAGTTTTGGCATTTTAAATGAATGTAATTAAACATGTAAAGAGTTGGGTGAGAAAGTCTAGCCCAATAAACAAAGCTCTGGTATTTTACAGAACAAAATTGGGAAAAATCTGAAGATGAGTACTTGTTTAAAGTAAGGATCTGGCACTATAATCAATTAATCTGATTGCTCTGGGTTCAAATGGGGCCCTGAGCAACAACAAGCCTTTGAACAAATTAAACGAGAAATAGTTCATGCAGTAGCCCTTGGACCAGCCCGGGCGGGCCAGATGGGAAAAATGTGCTCTATACCGCAGCCAGGGAGAATGGTCCTGCCTGGAGCCTCTGGCAGAAAGCTCCAGGGGAGACTTGAGGTCGACCCCTCGGCTTCTGGAGTCGGGGATATAAAGGATCCGAGGCCAGCTATACTCCCACTGAAAAAGAGATACTGGCAGCCTATGAAGGGGTTCGAGCTGCCTCAGAAGTGATTGGAACTGAAGCACAGCTCCTCCTGGCACCCCGGTTGCCTGTGCTGGGCTGGATGTTCAAAGGCAGGGTCTCCTCTACCCGTTATTCGACCGATGCTACATGGAGTAAGTGGGCCACGCTAAGTACACAACGAGCTCAAATAGGAAATCCCAGTCATCCAGGAATTCTAGAAGTCATCATGGACTGGCCAGAGGGCAAAGATTTTGGGATGTCACCAGAAGAGGAGGTGATGCATGCAGAAGAGGCCCCACCATACAATGAACTGTCCGAGAGTGAAAAGCAATATGCTTTGTTTACTGATGGGTCCTGCCATACTGTGGGAAAGCATCGGAGATGGAAGGCAGCTGTGTGGAGTCCCCTGCCACAAGTTGCAGAAACTGCTGAAGGAGAGGGTGAATTGAGCCAGTTTGCAGAGGTGAAAGCCATCCAGCTGGCCTTGGACATTGCTGAACGAGAAAAATGGCCAGTACTTTATCTCTATACTGGCTCATGGATGGTGGCAAATGCCCTGTAGGGGTGATTGCAGCAATGGAAGCAGAGCAACTGGCAATGCGGAGGTAAACCCATCTGGGCTGCTGCATTGTGGCAAGATATCGCTGCTCGGGTGCAGAACCTGGTGGTGAAGGTATGCCATGTAGATGCTCATGTACCCAAGAGTCGGGCCACTGAGGAACACCAGAACAACCAGCAAGTGGATAAAGCTGCTAAGATTGAATTGGCTCAGATGGACTTAGATTGGCAACATAAGGGTGAATTATTTTTAGCCCGGTGGGACCATGGCATCTCAGGCCATCAAGGCAGAGATGCAACATATAGATGGGCTTGTGATCGAGGGGTGGACTTAACAATGGACACTATTGCCCAGGTTATTCACGAATGTGAAACATGTGCTGCAATTAAGCAAGCCAAATGGTTAAAGCCTCTCTGGTATGGAGGACGACGGCTGAAGTAGGAGTATGGGGAGGCCTGGCAGATTGACTATATTACACTCCCACTGACCCACCAAGGCAAGCGCTGTGTACTTACCATGGTGGAAGCAACCACCGGATGGCTGGAAACATATGCTGTGCCCCACGCCACTGCCCGGAACACTATCCTGGGCCTTGAGAAACAAGTTTTGTGGCGACACGGCACCCCAGAGAGAACTGAGTCAGACAATGGGACTCATTTCCAGAACAACCTTATAGGCACTTGGGCCAAAGAGCATGGCATTGAGTGGGTATATGACATACTCTACCATGCACCAGCCTCTGCGAAAGTCAAACAGTACAATGGGCTGTTAAAAACTACACTGAGAGCAGTGGGTGGTGGGACTTTCAAACACTGGGATACACATTTACCAAAAGCCACTTGGTTGGTCAATGCTAGGGGATCTGCCAACAGGGCTGGCCCAGCCCAATCAGAACTTTCACGTACTGTAGAGGGGGATAAAGTTCCTGTGGTGCACATAAAGAATTTGTTGGGGAAGACAGTCTGGGTTATTCCTGCTTCAGGTAAAGGCAAACCCACTCGTGGGGTTGCTTTTGCTCAGGGACCTGGATATACTTGGTGGGTAATGCGGGAAGATGGGGAAGTCCGATGTGTACCTCAAGGGGATTTGATTTTGGGGGAAAACAGCCAATGAACTCAATTGTATGCTGTTGTCTGCTCTATAACACTTTTATAGCCCACCAGCTAGATATCTTCAGGTCTCCATCAACTGACCTGACTTCCCTCCAATCATCACCTCAACAAAGAATGAATTTTGACGAAACCAGACGAGCTCAGCAGTGACCAGACGAGTTTGGCGGTACCATCAGCAGGCAACAACCCAACACTACACACCGTCCCTCCTGCCCTGAAAGACTATTACAAGAGAAGGAGCCTGACATCATGGACTAGATGAATTCAGCAACTTTACAGGGATTGGTCCATGGACTAGAGAATGAGATCTTTCTCTTTGTGTGTGGGTGTATATATATGTGTGTATATGGGACAGGGGTGATGGATGTGTTGAGAGATGTGGGATCTGAGCATGACATGAATGGTATAGAATAAGGGGTGGATACTGTCCTGGGTTCAGCTATAGCAGTCATTTTTCTCCTTCTCAGTAGCTGGTGCAGTGCTGTGTTTTTTTAACTTTCAGCCTGGGAACAACACTGATAACACCGATGTTTTTAGTTGTTGCTAAGTAACGTTTACTCCGACCAAGGACTTTCTCAGTCTCATGCTTTGCCAGGGAGGAGGGGAAGCCAGGAGGAAGCAGAGACTGGACACCTGACCCAAAGTGGCCAAAGGGGTATTCCATACCACAGCACGTCATGCCCAGTATATAAACCAGGGGGAGTTACCTGGAAGGCCCAGATCACTGCTCAGGTCGGGCTGGGTATCGGTCGGCGGGTGGTGAGCAATTATATCCTCTCCCCTTGTTATTTCACTAATCATTATTATCATTGGCGGTAGCAGTAGTGGTTTTGTATTACAGCTTAGTTGCTACACTGCTCTTATCTCAACCCATGGGAGTTGCATTCTTTCGATTCTCCTCCCGATCCCTCCGGGAGCAGGGGGAGGAAGACGGTGGGGAGTGAGTGAGCGGCTGTGTGATTCTGAGTTACTGGCTGTGATCAAACCAAGACACTGATGCACTAAGCAATAATGATGACAGTTGGTTTTAATTTTGGCAAAGCGTAAGGATCTAATTTGGTGTTGTCACAGTCACGTCTCATAGTTTTGGACAAAATAGAAAGCAGTGGAAGGACTAATCTTTCCAAAACACCATTCATTTAAATGATGAAAAATACAAAGTTGAGATATGAAGATGGTAAACAAAAGGATGAGTTATCTCAGTCTTATTAGTTGCAGAAAATTTCTATCTTCTTAAACTTTGAAAAAGTAGATTTGGAAAACATTGAATAGAGATATTATGAAGAATCATTCTGGATTTCTTTTTTTATTTTAAACAGTGTATACAATCACAGGAATAATATTTTATTCAGATACTTTTATGCAAGTTTAAAAAGATAAATCTAATTGTAGAACGTACGTATGACAAGCTCTCTGCTGAAGCTGGGTAATCTCCACATGAAACATTAATCTCCACATTGCAATTGCTTCATAAATGGCCAAGTGTTATGGAGAAGAGTGTTACCCAGTGCTTTGTAAGTGCTCATAGAAGAGAGAGAAAGAGTGGCATATGAGGGTAAGCATACCCTTCATTATTTCCACAGGAATATCAGGACTTGTTAGAGAGCCCGAGAGTCAAGAGGACATTTTAAGGTTATTTTCTTGTGATCAGTACTACTGTTTAGTGCAGTGAACTTTACATATGTAATGCAAAAGCTGGGTTATGCACAGCTTAATTAATTTGCCTGAGGCCTGAGAAGTTCATGGCCTGAGAAGAAGTTCTTCTCTGTTGAGCCCAGGCCCTATGTCCTAAGCTATAAATTATTATTCTTTGCATCACTGAAACTGTCAGCTCTTATGTACTCAGACACAAAGAACAAATCAGTCCTTAACCTTCTATTTGTTAAGCTAAACAGATCGAACTTCTGTCTTGTACCATAAGGAACATTTTACAGTTCTGATTATTTGTCTCTGGAACCTCTCCAAGTGTTCAGCATCTTCTTCCAAACATAGATGCTTTCAATGGGCACTGTATTTCACTACTTGCATTCCAGTAGTGATTATAAGAGCTTTATTCATCCATATAGGCTATTTTACTTGCTACATCCTGATTTGACACCTCAGACTCTCATGAGATACTTATGGCTACATTGTCATACCAAGAATACACAGGCAAACTCCAACCTCTTTTTTAAATAATCGCAGCTGCCTAGGATACAACCTCACACATTTGTAAGCAGCATTTCAAGGCTGAGCTTTCCAGCCTGTATGAATTAGTTCTGACATGGATTCATTCTAATTAAAAAAAAAAAAAGGAAAATAAAAAAATTAAGAGGCTTCAACAACACATGTAAGCTCAGTAAAAAGAATTGAGTGCCTTCCATGTTCATATATTCCATAAATGTTCTTAAAAAATAAGCCAAAATAAGAAACATATGTTAACACAGGAAAAACTACAGAATTCAAGCCATCAGAATTTATCTCATTATAGAAGCCTTTCTTTTTGGGGGGGGGAAATGAAGCAGCCTGTTATTTTGACTTCCTCGCATGTCTTTAGCTGTAGTAATCATAGTGAATTTAGTTGTTGTTGTCCATATGAATGTCACAAACTCATCCTTATTGGTAAAGTATTA